>NC_040044.1:26760055-26901546 GCF_003713205.1 Coffea eugenioides | reverse complement strand
ATTAACCAAAAATTTAAGGTGCTGTACCAACTTAAGCAAGATTAAAAGTAAGAAAATGATAAACCAGCATTATTACCTTCCTAAAGCTGCTTTCAAGAGTAACCCTAGCTTTCCCTTCCAACTTTTGCCAACACACAAGTACCTAATCACTCAAAGGAAGATTTAATCGGTTTAGTTTCTTGATTCACTCAAATAAGCTAAACTCAAGATGAAATGAAATGGTTTTCTTTCTCTCTTTTCCTTTCTTTACTCACGGCTAGAATGGCAGAATGGAGGCTGAAATGAAGCATCTTGGTCGGTCGAGAGATAAGAAAATAATGAAGTGTTGTAGTCAAATTTGCTTCTAAGATAAAGACTAAACTAGTCTTGGTCAAAGGTCCAACATCCAACCTTTCTTCCTTGCTTTTGTGTTTTTTTTTTTGTTTTTTTCTCTCTTACTTTATCCCCTCAAAACAGCCGGCCACTAGAAGGTAAAAAGAAGATGATTTGGGTCAATTGTTGGTTTAATAAAGTTAAGTAAGACTTGGTCAAGTCCAACTTCCAATGGGTTTGTGACACTTGGCTTTTCTAGACTTACCTCATTTCTTTTGGTAAAAAATTGTGGCTAATCTAAGAGATATTTTAGGGTTAATTGACTGAAATAAAAGCAAGGCTATGATGGTAATAAAGTAGTGTTCAAGTGGTGCACTCACTCGGTGATAAATGGTACCCGTCGGTTCCAACCGTTTTTCCTCAATTCGCACGTATTAGGGTTTTAACTTATAATTCATTAACTTATTATTATTATTCTAATCACACATTATTTTCTCATTTAAAACTTACTCTTAATCACCAAATTTGATCCACACTCCATACCGAATAGTCGCACTACGGATAGGCGTAAAACCCTAATTTGCGCTAACTTGAAAACGAAAAGGGAAAACCCTTCATTCTATGTTCATTTGCACTTATTGTGGGGTGATTGGGTAGAAGGGCCATTATAAAGTAATAATTTCCAAATAAAAGGGAATTTTAAGAAAAATATGATGCATTTTACAATTTCACAGATTAAAATTAGGGTTTCGACTAAAATATGAGGGATTTAAGAAAACCTGTTAGTCACAAGTAAAACTAGGGTTTTGATTTCAATTTAAAGTGTCCAATAAAAAAAACAATGTTTTTAAAATAAAACAAAAGAAATAGATCGAAATTTTAAAAGAACGAGGAAAAAATATTGTCCAAAAATTCGGGGTATCACAGTTTGAGTTTTGAAACTTATTTACTTTCACATCAAGTTTTGCATTTGTTAACAAACTGTGAGAACTCAAAAATTTTATTTATATATATTTATTCAAGCATTTAAATCATTTAATTATTTCTTTAACTATTTATTCACATGTTTAGTTTCCTATCTTTTCTCAACTTATTTGTTTTAAATCATTTTTTTTTATTTTTCTTCTTTTTTTTTTCTATTAGTAATTGCTTTGTAATTTAATCTGTGAGAACCCAATAAGTTAATCCTTGGTCCGACTTTGCATGTACCTTATCAATATCATAACCCTGGTTTCTTATGACCTAACTAAGTGTTCAAAACATGATTTCTAGGTTGAAGGAGTTGGTGGAGTGATTGTGGGAGGAAAGATACTAAGCTACCATTTTTTTTGAGTTTCCAGGGTATTTTGCCAAGAACCTCCTCTTTACTTCAATTAATTGCTAATTAGTGGTTTAAAGTTGTAGTTTTGGTAGTTTATGAGCATATTTTATAGTTGGAAGTAGTATTATGGAAATTTCAGTCTTAGGGTTTTTCCCCTCCCCTGTTCTGACCGGTTTTGTTTGACTAGGTTAGAGGCCGAATTAAGCTTAGCACAAAACATGAAAGTTGTAGAGAATGAATATTTTATAGTTTCTTGTAAAATTTCAGCTCAATCGGAGCAACGTAGCCTATGAAAAGACCGAAATACCCTGACTGCCCTAGGTGAATCTAGTGATTAGTTTTGAATATTTCACCACCCTGATTGTGTCTTTTCACCTTGATACATACTGAACTAGCATTTAGCCAAAACATGAAAGCTGTAGTGTTATGTCTTATCTTTCCAACGGTCCTAAAAAATGCCTTAATCAGACTTCGGTAGCCTGAGTTATTTGTCAGTTACACATAGTGCGGTTAACTAGCCCGAATGCGAGATTCTGGTTCTGTTAATTGAAATTTTGACTTAGATACGCTACAAACTGGACTGAGTCATCTTCATTCAAAGTTGTAGGCCTTTGTCTCAGTTTCGAAACAGTATAAATTTCACCCCAATCCGATAAGCGTAGCTTTGGTTGTGCCCGTTACGCTAAGCGACAGCAAATCTGTCTTTTGTTTTTTATAACTTAAACTTCATTTCTAGACATTTTCCTAGTTTGATTTTGTACTTGTATGACTTTGAGCCTATTGAATGGCTATCGAAATGAGATGATTTTGTGTATAAACTTTGGGGCTGATTGCGGAAAAGAATGAAGCCATAAATGGCTGGAAAATGGGTAAATACAAAGGGCGTGCTGCCCAAATTTACGCTCAAGAACTAGGTAGATATACTTGTGGCTTGAGTGAGGCTTGAGAGCGAATACCACGTGAACTATCTAGGATATTTGCGTCTTCTTTTATCGAGGTATATAAGTTAGAATTTGGCTGAAACTTGTACCCTTGAAAAAATGAAATTTTCGACTAATAGAAATACGTTTTCTTTGTCACTTCGACTCAAATGGAGATTTTAAAGTTTTACGAGTGAGCATAAGTTTTACAAATATTTTACTTATGTCCTTTGGTTTAAATGTACTCTTTTCACTACCAAAACCATATTTATACTTTGTACTAGTACGTATTCGAATTTTCTTTGAATCACTTAAATCTTTGATGGTTGAAGCTTAATGTGTTTCTTTTGATTATATTAGGGTTCCTTGGTGATTGAGGGTGTTATCCGAAAGGATACTTTGGACGTTATTTTGCGTAAATAGGTGAGTGTTCTTTGTTTGTTATGTTTCCATGAACTATATGATTTGTTGTGGATATTTGATTAAATGATAAATGTTTGTTACAAAATGAATGTTGCTAGACGAGTGTGTACTTTATCGCACTCGACCTAAATGAAATGTGAAATTTTCAATGTTTAAGTGATTAAATGTTAGTTGTACATGAATGTAAACCTCTTGGCTGAACTGGACCCTGCCCTTCGTTACTGATGCGACTCAAACCAGAAGCGGATTCAGTCGGGCGATTTAGTGACCCTGGGTGAATGTTTGATATATACTCGAGTATTACCTTATAGTCTAGTGGAGCCTGACCAACGTCCAGGAGGGGGTGAAATGAAATGAATGAACGAATGTCAATATAAATGAAGGGTTTTACTTATCAAAATGCATTTTCAAATGATTGGAGGAATAAGGAAATGAAAGGAGAATGAATGAATGAATGAATGAATGGCCCCATGTGAGCACGTATCCTTTTAATGAATGTTATTATTGCTTTATATTGTCATGTTTCTTGAATTACTTGCTATCTATGGTTAATGTATTGAACTAATTGTTTGTTTATGGGTTTGGAACCTCACTGAGCTTTTAGCTCATTCTGTTAGTTTTGTTTTCCTTAACAGTGGATGCGAGCAAGGATGAGAGCTCTGTATAGACTAGTTTAGTCTAGTTCTTTGGATTCTTTTGTAATGGTTCTCGCCCTAACACTTGGCAAGGGTTGGATGTACGAGGAATTGGGAACCTTTGTATACTTGAATTTTGTAATTCCTTTGGAGATAGGAATGTATATAAGTTTATGTTTTAAGTTTGGGATCGTTATTCGCTTGTTTTGTAAATTGTATTTTCAATTTCTTGAGGTGAATGACTGAGTTCCGACGAGAGTTGGGCAGGCGGTCCGCCGAACCCTTTGGTTCGCCTTAGGTTAAGGTGGGGCTGTCACATAATCACTAGTTGGAATAGTAAAAATCTTTTACGCGCACGTTTTAGTGTAGCTACATTAAATTTTACTCAGACGTACTAGTGTGACCAACTAGCAAAACATGATCATAACCATGAGAGTGTAGTAAGATTTGAATCTTGAAGGAGATTGACAAGGCTTGAGAGTTGAACCCTATTCTCTTACTATTCATAGTTGACTTTGATTTGCTTGTAAAACCAAACAACCTCTCCCTTTCTCTCATCACTCTTTCTCTTCTTTTTCCACTCCCCGTGGTCGAACCTTGGGAGGTAGAGAAAGAGAGAGTTGGCTGCAATTTCTTCCACCATTTTTTTCTTTGATCAAACCCTTAGATAATCACCAACATTTCTCCTTCATCTCCTCTTCATTTTCCCTCACTTGTTGGCCGGTTCCTTGGGGCAAAAGAGGAGGAAGAAAAAGCTTTGCATCTTGTCAATCAACTCTTATTTCAAGTAAGATCTTCGCCCTAACATCATTCCCCTTGTGGAGTTGAGAGGTTGGCTTTGATGTGTAGTTTGCCTTGTGATATTTTTTTTTCGTTGGAAGCTTGGAGGAAATGGTTGCTATATATATATTGCTAATGTGACGGCCCCACCTCCCCTTGGGAGTACCCTAGGGTTTAGCGGACCACCTGCCCAACTCTCGCCAGGACTCACTCACTCGTATCACGTGCATACAACCGTCGACAATAAATAACATCGCAATTCACACTTACAATTTACATCAATGCATATTCAAAATACAAAGCCTCTATATTTCCAAACTGATTCAAAGTGTATACAATCCAAGTACAATCATCCTAATCAAGGGATAGCGCGAGTACAAGTCAAAAGTCAAAAACAACTAGGCTACGCTAGTCTTTACATGTCTCACGCCTCGCTCGTACCCCTGTAAGGAAAACAAATGGCGTGGAATGAGCTAAAAGCCCAGTGAGGTTCCAAATAGCAAATTGACCATTATTTATAAGTACAAGTTTTCGATATAGCAAAGTAACGAGCATGAACAGTTCATAAAAGTGAACAATAACACGTCAAGTAGCAATCCCAAAATGAGCGAGTGTAAAAGTTTTTCAGAATAAAGAATAATCCAATAAGCAATAATCATTCCAAAGTATAAGGATACGGAGGGCTCTCAGGAGCTAAATTCCCATTGCATCACCAGGAGCTTGATCACGTAATAGTTGACACTCCGTCAACTTTCAAGTAAGTAACCAATCCAGTAGGACACCACTTACACTACTCTCCGTCCACCATTCAAACCCCCTGCTGGGCCCAAAATCCTCAATAAACACGGGTGGTAATACTCGAGTATACCGATTAGTCGAGAAGATATCACTCCACTCGACAAACAAGGGACCCAGGGTTCGTTACCCAATCGACCAAGCCCATTGCCGGCTCGACTCGAGTAACTTGCCGCAGGGTTTCTGGAATTCCAGGAAGTGCACACCTCATAAACAAGTATGTCAAGTCAATTGCAACAATAAACAAGTATATATCACGTAAGGGCAAGTGCGATAAAGTACACTCTCGCCCTAACAATTCACGTATACAACATGTAATCACATTGGTCACGTATCAAACACAAGTATCAAGTTCAATTCGGTATTTGAAAGCACTCACCAAAAGGTATAGTGCCTTTACTGGTCACTTTCAGGTGGTACTCCGGGTTTGGAGTCCAAATCTGCGATAAAACTCAATTTGAGAACTGTCTAAAACTGAACTGTCTAAATCAGCACGGATCATAGTGAATAGTGAATACACACGGTCAATTGGATGAACTGTCTAAATCAGCACGGATCATAGTGAATACACACGGTCAATTGGATGAACTGTCTAAAACCGATCACTGGATGCATCCTAGGGCAGTGAGGGTAATTTGGTCTTTTCATAGGTTACGTTGCTCCGATTAAGCTGAAATTTGGTAGGCAACTATAAATTATCATTCCCTACAACTTTCATGTTTTGTCCAAGCCTAATTCGGCCTCTAACATAGAGAAATAGAATCGGACAGTACTGAAGCTAAATTTTCCAGAAATCTGGAATTTTTGTTATTTCAAGCTATAATTCACATTTTTACCTTGAAACTACCACTACTATCACCTTTATAAGATTATATACCAGATATATACATCATACAATACCTAACCCACAAGAATTATAAGTAAATCACTCAAAACCCTAACTTAAAATTCATCACTCCAATCATCAAAATCACTTGAAATAGGCATCACAAGCACAATTCTAAACTTAATACCCAACTTAATCAAGAGTAATGGAGAAAGAAAGGGTGATCAGCCATTATACCTCAAGACAAGAGCTTGCAAGAGTGATCCTCCACTTTTCCTTGAAATTTTTGGTTCCTTAGGCTTCCCAAGCTTCCAAACTAGTGATTAATCGGTTTAGTTTTTCTTGTTTGCACTCAATCAAGCAAAACCCAAGATGGATTGAAGTTCTCTTTCTCTTGTTTTTTCCCTCCAAAGCCACGACCAAGACCAGCAAGAAATGAAGAAAAATCATCTAAGAAGAAAGATAAGAAGGTAGGAATTAAGTTGGTCAAACAACCATGGAATGGTTGCCACTTGTCGCGATGAGATTAGCTTTTAAAATTTTCTTTTCTCTCTCTTATTTTGGTCCACAACTTCGGTTGGCTTAAGGAGATATTTAGGTATGATTTTGTTCAATTAATAACAAGGAGATTAAGGTAATAAAGTAGTGGTCAAGTGGTGCACTCAATCGGTAACGAACGGTACATTTCGGTTCAACCCGATTTTCCTTATTTCGCACGTACTAGGGTTTTCACTTATAATTCACTATCTTATGGTTATTACTTCTAATCAAACACTTAATATCATCTAAAACTCGCTCTTAAATCACCAAATTTAGTGCACACATCTCACCGAGTGAGCACACGGTCAAAATACGCAAAAAGCCCTAATTTACCCGAACGAAGAACCTAAAGGGAAAACCCTTGATTCTATGGTGGATTGTAATTACTGAGGGTGTGAATGAGTAGTAAAGCTATTAGAAAGGAATAAATGCTAAATAAAATGAATTTTAAGAAAAATATGAGGGATTTTACAATTCCATTGGTTACAATTATTGGTTCGATTAAAATATAAGGGATTTAGGAAAACCGGGTAGTCACAAGTAAACTAGGGTTTTTTTTTCCTTTTGATTAGAATTTAGGGTTTCTAATCTTTAAAACAAAACAATATCTTAAAACAAAAAAATAAAATATAGAAACCGTAATATCTAAAAGTCGGGGTATCACAATCTTCCTCCTTAAAAGAATTTCGTCCTCGAAATTCATTCATTTATTCGTAAATAAGTATAAGCAAAATAAAATAGCTATAAGGGTCAATAAAAGTATTTTCAAAACACATTGAAAATAACATACTTTCTTTATATATATATCATAGCAATTCACACATCCTACGGGACATTAACTCTAGGTATTGGTCAGGCACTACACTTAATCAAAACTTGAAGAAGTACAACCAAATACGTACACTTGCATGCTAAGGGTTCCAATTCTCACTAATATCTTCAATATATCCCAAGTCCAAATTATTTGCATTCCCCGTGCCTTGGCTTTCGCCATCCAACCTTATCGTAATAGTACTCGAGATATCGATTTATCATAAAGGTATCACTCTTTGGTACTCGGGTACAAGAATCCAAAATATGATCATTCCCCACTCGAGTTAGCTATGCTCAAGAGGAAATCAACCACTTTTGAGATTCCCACCCAACATACATATCTAAGGTCCCCAACAATAGACATTGATTTCACACTTAACAAGGCAATTCCTACAGTCCGAGAACCCTCTCCCGGCACGAGCTCAATAGGAGCTCTGATACCATCTGTGACGGCCCCACCTTCCCCTGGGCGTACCCTAGGGTTTAGCGGACCGCCTGCCCAACTCTCGCCAGGACTCACTCACTCGTATCACGTGCATACAATCGTCGACAATAAATAACATCGCAATTCACACTTACAATTTACATCGATGCATATTCAAAATACAAAGCCTCTATATATCCAAACTGATTCAAAGTGTATACAATCCAAGTACAATCATCCTAATCAAGGGATAGCGCGAGTACAAGTCAAAAGTCAAAAACAACTAGGCTACGCTAGTCTTTACATGTCTCACGCCTCGCTCGTACCCCTGTAAGGAAAACAAATGGCGTGGATTGAGCTAAAAGCCCAGTGAGGTTCCAAATAGCAAATTGACCATTATTTATAAGTACAAGTTTTCGATATAGCAAAGTAACGAGCATGAACAGTTCATAAAAGTGAACAATAACACGTCAAGTAGCAATCCCAAAATGAGCGAGTGTAAAAGTTTTTCAGAATAAAGAATAATCCAATAAGCAATAATCATTCCAAAGTATAAGGATACGGAGGGCTCTCAGGAGCTAAATTCCCATTGCATCACCAGGAGCTTGATCACGTAATAGTTGACACTCCGTCAACTTTCAAGTAAGTAACCAATCCAGTAGGACACCACTTACACTACTCTCCGTCCACCATTCAAACCCCCTGCTGGGCCCAAAATCCTCAATAAACACGGGTGGTAATACTCGAGTATACCGATTAGTCGAGAAGATATCACTCCACTCGACAAACAAGGGACCCAGGGTTCGTTACCCAATCGACCAAGCCCATTGCCGGCTCGACTCGAGTAACTTGCCGCAGGGTTTCTGGAATTCCAGGAAGTGCACACCTCATAAACAAGTATGTCAAGTCAATTGCAACAATAAACAAGTATATATCACGTAAGGGCAAGTGCGATAAAGTACACTCTCGCCCTAACAATTCACGTATATAACATGTAATCACATTGGTCACGTATCAAACACAAGTATCAAGTTCAATTCGGTATTTGAAAGCACTCACTAAAAGGTATAGTGCCTTTACTGGTCACTTTCAGGTGGTACTCCGGGTTTGGAGTCCAAATCTGCGATAAAACTCAATTTGAGAACTTTGAAACATGACTAAGATTCGAAACTTAGACGTTTCGTTCAATAAGAATCAAGAAATGAAAATTCACTTGGAGAATATTCGTGAAACACTCGCTCGCTTTTCAAACTATATAAGTTTATAACATTTATACTTGGAAATGCCATTTGAGTCGAAAGTATAAGGAAAACGTATTCCTAGTAGTCATAGTTGTATTTCTCAAGGGTACAAGTTCGGCCAAATCCTTACTTATATACCTCGGTAAAAGAAGGCGCAAATATCCTAGATGGTTCAAATAGTAGTCACTCTTAACCCTTACTCAAGTCGCAAGTATATTTCTCTAGTCCTCGAGCGTAAATTTGGGCAGCATGCCCTTTGTATTAACCTAATTTTCCAGCCATTTACGGCTTCATTATTTTCCTCAATCAAACCCAAAGTTACACACAATACAAATTCATTTCAATAGCCGTTCAATAGGCTCAAGGTAATACAAGTACAAAAATCAAGCTAATGACATGTACAGAAATGAAGTTTAACAAAAGACAGATTTGACGTGTTTTTGCGTAACGGACTCAACCGAGGCTACGCTTATCGGATTGAGGTGCAACTTATACCGTTTTGAAGCTAAGACAAAGGCTACAATTTTGATGAAGATAACTTAGTCCAATTTCCAGTGTAACCCAGTAAAATTCCCAATTCACAGAACCAAATTCCTACTAATAGACCAATTAACCGCACTACATTTAAATGACCCTATCTCAAGCTACCAAAGTCCGTTTAAGGCGTTCTTGGAGGCGTTGAAAAGCTAAGACAAAGTACTAAAATTTTCATGTTTTCGAAAATGGCTAAATCAGCACGGATCATAGTGAATACACATGGTCAATTGGATGAACTGTCTAAAACTGATCACTGGATGCATCCTAGGGCAGTGAGGGTATTTTAGTCTTTTTACAGGCTACGTTGCTCTGATTGGGCTGAAATTTTGTAGACAACTATAAAATATCATTCCCTACAGCTTTAATGTTTTGTACCAAGCCTAATTCGGCCTCTAACATAGAGAAATAGAATCGGGCAGAACTGAAGCTAAATTTTCCAGAAATCTGAAATTTTTGTTATTTCAAGTTATAATTCACATTTTTACCTTGAAACTACCACTACTATCACCTTTAGAAGATTATATACCAGATATATACATCATACAACACCTAACCCACAAGAATTATAAGTAAATCAATCAAAACCCTAACTTAAAATTCATCACTCCAATCATCAAAACCACTTGAAATAGGCATCACAAGCACAATTCTAAACTTAATACCCAACTTAATCATGAGTAATGGAGAAAGAAAGGGTGATCAGCCATTATACCTCAAGACAAGAGCTTGCAAGAGTGATCCTCCACTTTTCCTTGAAATTTTTGGTTCCTTAGGCTTCCCAAGCTTCCAAACTAGTGATTAATCGGTTTAGTTTTTCTTGTTTGCACTCAATCAAGCAAAACCCAAGATGGATTGAAGTTCTCTTTCTCTTGTTTTTTCCCTCCTAAGCCACGACCAAGACCAGCAAGAAATGAAGAAAAATCATCTAAGAAGAAAGATAAGAAGGTAGGAATTAAGTTGGTCAAACAACCATGGAATGGTTGCCACTTGTCGCGATGAGATTAGCTTTTAAAATTTTCTTTTCTCTCTCTTATTTTGGTCCACAACTTCGGTTGGCTTAAGGAGATATTTAGGTATGATTTTGTTCAATTAATAACAAGGAGATTAAGGTAATAAAGTAGTGGTCAAGTGGTGCACTCAATCGGTAACGAACGGTACACTTTGGTTCAACCCGATTTTCCTTATTTCGCACGTACTAGGGTTTTCACTTATAATTCACTATCTTATAGTTATTACTTCTAATCAAATATTTAATATCATCTAAAACTCGCTCTTAATCACCAAATTTAGTGCACACATCTCACCGAATGAGCACACGGTCAAAATACGCAAAAAGCCCTAATTTACCCGAACGAAGAACATAAAGGGAAAACCCTTAATTCTATGGTGGATTGTAATTACTGAGGGTGTGAATGAGTAGTAAAGCTATTAGAAAGGAATAAATGCTAAATAAAAGGAATTTTAAGAAAAATATGAGGGATTTTACAATTCCATTGGTTACAATTGTTGACCTTGGTCGATCAATCCTTGGTTTTGATGATTAACAAACCAATATGTAGATTTGGGTTAATATTTTTATGTGAGTAATTTGTTAGAACAGATTCTTGTGGCATAAAAGAAGAAGCAAAAACAGGGCACTCATGTCGGACGCTATCGGACGTCCGAAAGGATGAAGAACATCAAGAAGGAAACTCTGTCGGACGCTCGTGAGGAAGCATCGGACGTCCGGAAGGATCGGATGCACGCCTCGGACGCACATCGATCGCATCGGACGTCCGAGAAATTTCGCAAAGATTTGATGACTCTCTGTCAACGTTCGGACGCAGGGTTCGGACGTCCGACAGGTGGTTTGGACGCAGGGTTCGGACGTTCGACAGGTGGTTCGGACGTCCGACAGGCCAACGGCTAGTTTTGACAGCATTTAATATTTAACCGTTAGAGAGCCTTTTGAAGCCATTTCTCACCTTCTATAAATACCCCAAAGCACAAGAAGACAAGGGACTTTTGCCAACACAAAATACAAGCTTACAAGTGAGATTTTTGAATAGAAAGATTCTTTGTTGGTTGTATAAGGGGTTGGGAAAGTTGGGTTGTGAGGTTGCTGAAGTGAAGGTTACTCTCTAGGAGGAGTAAAACCTTGGTGAAGGTGAACCTATCACTTGGAGTGGTAAAACCTTGGTGAAGGTTGCCTCATTTGTATAAAATAGTTCTTATTTGGGTGAGTGATCTTTCAAGTGTAGGTTGTTGAGAGTTAACTAGAATAGTTGTAAAACTCCTTGGCTCAACCAAAGTGTGTTTGGGGTGAGGAAGGAGTGAGCCTTCACTTGTACATCTTGGTTAGCATCGCCATCTATTGAAGAGGCTATTGGATTGATATTTGGTTTGCATTTCTTATCTTTTCTCTTTCATTAAGTTTTCTTTATTGTGCTTAAATTTGATATATCTTTGTGCATCATTGTGAAATTGTTTGTACTCATTGGGTTGCACCGGGCACTTACAATTGGTATCAGAGCTTGGTCTCTTTTGATCAAGCTTAACCGCTTAGAGTAAAGATCATGACAACCATAAAAGTTTCTTTTTTAGAAGGGCAATCTATTGACAGACCACCTATGTTTAATGGTTCTTATTTTAGCATGTGGAAACAAAGAATGATGATTTTCTTACAATCCGTTTATATTGAATTATGGTATGTGGTAGAAGATGGTCCTTATGAAGCCAGAATAATTGACTCTATCACTAATTTGAGTAGATTAAAGACTAGACAAGAATTGAATGAAAAAGACAAGAGATACCTTTCTTTGAATGCCAAGGCCATGTGTATATTGTACAATGCATTAGATGTAAATGAATCTAGTAGGATTAAAGGTTGTAAATCAGCTAAAGATATTTGGGATAAATTGTGTGTATTTCATGAAGGTAACCAAGATATTAAAGAACAAAAGAAATCTTTGCTTGTTTCTCAATATGAATTTTTCAAAATGCATCTTCTTGAAAATGTTGATAAGATGTGTAGTAGATTTTGTGACATTATTCAAGATCTTAAATTGCTTGGAAGAGAATATTCTTTGGGTGAGAAAAATAGAAAGATTTTGAATGCCTTGCCAAAAGAATGGGAAAACAAAATAAATGCTATAGAAGAGGCAAAGGATTTAAATTCTATGTCCATTGAATCTCTTGTGGATACCCTAATCTCTTATGAATTAAAGCTGAAATTCAAAGTGCAAGAGGAAGAAAATGCAAGAATGTATAAGAGAGGCATAGCTTTTAAAGCATCTCAAGTGGGGGATAACCCATCCTTCATGGGTAATGAAATCATGGAAGTGGACAATGATATAACTCCTCACATAAAAAGTTTCAAGAAGATCTTCAACAAGAGATGTTCAAGAGGAGATTGCAAAATTACATGGGATGAATGCAATTCTAAAAGAGAAAAAGAAGAGTTGGCCCAAATGGCACTAATGGCCGTTGGAGAAGATGAGGTAAGTTCTTATCACTCTTCTTGTGATGAAGATAATGAAGATGATGATATGAAAATTCTTATGATTAAAATGCATAAAAGTTTGAGAAAATCTTATGCTAAAAATAAAGATTTGAAAACAAAAATAAATGATTTGTTGGAAGAAAACTCCAAACTTTTTCAAGAAAACAAATGTTTGAGAATGGAAAATGATGATTTAAAAAATCAAAAAAAATGTTTTGAAAAGGAAGTTGGAAGAGAAAACAAAGTTTTATGAAAAAATGTTGGAGGAACAGAATTTGTTAAAGAAAAGAATTAATGACTTGAACGAATTTCTCCAAAATGAAAAACAAAAGTTTTCTCAAACAAAAGAAAGCAAATCTTTTCAAGGCACAAATAAGTTTGCTATGATAAGAAGTAAGAAAATTAGTTGCATTAAATCCACCTATGTGCAAAATACTTCTATCATGTGTCACTTTTGTTGCAAATTTGGACATATGCAAAATTGATTGCTATGTAAAGAAAAATATGAGAAAAGGTATGAAATCCATGTGGATTGCTAGATCATGTTGTATTAACTCCCAAGGACCCTATAAAGAAAGGGTACCAAATGAAATTTCTCATATTTAGGTACATCATGAAGATTTGATCCAAGAAGTGCTAAATGGTTGTAAGTACTTTTGAAAATTTTGATATTCAATATGGTCTTGATTTGAAAAATAAAGGGGGAGTTTGTTTTTGATTGATGCCAAAAGGGGGAGTAGGATTTATTGAAATTTCTTTGTATGTTGGCACTTTCTAAGGGGGAGCTTTATTTGAACTTATTTGATAAAAGAAATCTTCATTTTGTTTGTCATCATCAAAAAGGGGGAGATTGTTGACCTTGGTCGATCAATCCTTGGTTTTGATGATTAACAAACCAATATGTAGATTTGGGTTAATGTTTTTATGTGAGTAATTTGTTAGAACAGATTCTTGTGGCATAAAAGAAGAAGCAAAAACAGGGCACTCATGTCGGACGCTATCGGACGTCCGAAAGGATGAAGAACATCAAGAAGGAAACTCTGTCGGACGCTCGTGAGGAAGCATCGGACGTCCGGAAGGATCGGACGCACGCCTCAGACGCACATCGATCGCATCGGACGTCCGAGAAATTTCGCAAAGATTTGATGACTCTCTGTCAACGTTCGGACGCAGGGTTCGGACGTCCGACAGGTGGTTTGGACGCAGGGTTCGGACGTTCGACAGGTGGTTCGGACGTCCGACAGGCCAACGGCCAGTTTTGACAGCATTTAATATTTGACCGTTAGAGAGCCTTTTGAAGCCATTTCTCACCTTCTATAAATACCCCAAAGCACAAGAAGACAAGGGACTTTTGCCAACACAAAATACAAGCTTACAAGTGAGATTTTTGAATAGAAAGATTCTTTGTTGGTTGTATAAGGGGTTGGGAAAGTTGGGTTGTGAGGTTGCTGAAGTGAAGGTTACTCTCTAGGAGGAGTAAAACCTTGGTGAAGGTGAACCTATCACTTGGAGTGGTAAAACCTTGGTGAAGGTTGCCTCATTTGTATAAAATAGTTCTTATTTGGGTGAGTGATCTTTCAAGTGTAGGTTGTTGAGGGTTAACTAGAATAGTTGTAAAACTCCTTGGCTCAACCAAAGTGTGTTTGGGGTGAGGAAGAAGTGAGCCTTCACTTGTACATCTTGGTTAGCATCGCCATCTATTGAAGAGGCTATTGGATTGATATTTGGTTTGCATTTCTTATCTTTTCTCTTTCATTAAGTTTTCTTTATTGTGCTTAAATTTGATATATCTTTGTGCATCATTGTGAAATTGTTTGTACTCATTGGGTTGCACCGGGCACTTACAACAATTATTGGTTCGATTAAAATATAAGGGATTTTGGATAACCGGGTAGTCACAAGTAAACTAGGGTTTTTTTTTTCCTTTTGATTAGAATTTAGGGTTTCTAATCTTTATAACAAAACAATATCTTAAAACAAAAAATAAAATATAGAAACCGTAATATCCTAAAAGTCGGGGTATCACAATCTCCCCTCCTTAAAAGAATTTCGTCCTCGAAATTCATTCATTTATTCGTAAATAAGTATAAGCAAAATAAAATAGCTATAAGGGTCAATAAAAGTATTTTCAAAACACATTGAAAATAACATACTTTCTTTATATATATATCATAGCAATTCACACATCCTACGGGACATTAACTCTAGGTATTGGTCAGGCACTACACTTAATCAAAACTTGAAGAAGTACAACCAAATACGTACACTTGCATGCTAAGGGTTCCAATTCTCACTAATATCTTCAATATATCCCAAGTCCAAATTATTTGCATTCCCCGTGCCTTGGCTTTCGCCATCCAACCTTATCGTAATAGTACTCGAGATATCGATTTATCATAAAGGTATCACTCTTTGGTACTCGGGTACAAGAATCCAAAATATGATCATTCCCCACTCGAGTTAGCTATGCTCAAGAGGAAATCAACCACTTTTGAGATTCCCACCCAACATACATATCTAAGGTCCCCAACAATAGACATTGATTTCACACTTAACAAGGCAATTCCTACAGTCCGAGAACCCTCTCCCGGCACGAGCTCAATAGGAGCTCTGATACCATCTGTGACGGCCCCACCTTCCCCTGGGCGTACCCTAGGGTTTAGCGGACCGCCTGCCCAACTCTCGCCAGGACTCACTCACTCGTATCACGTGCATACAATCGTCGACAATAAATAACATCGCAATTCACACTTACAATTTACATCGATGCATATTCAAAATACAAAGCCTCTATATATCCAAACTGATTCAAAGTGTATACAATCCAAGTACAATCATCCTAATCAAGGGATAGCGCGAGTACAAGTCAAAAGTCAAAAACAACTAGGCTACGCTAGTCTTTACATGTCTCACGCCTCGCTCGTACCCCTGTAAGGAAAACAAATGGCGTGGATTGAGCTAAAAGCCCAGTGAGGTTCCAAATAGCAAATTGACCATTATTTATAAGTACAAGTTTTCGATATAGCAAAGTAACGAGCATGAACAGTTCATAAAAGTGAACAATAACACGTCAAGTAGCAATCCCAAAATGAGCGAGTGTAAAAGTTTTTCAGAATAAAGAATAATCCAATAAGCAATAATCATTCCAAAGTATAAGGATACGGAGGGCTCTCAGGAGCTAAATTCCCATTGCATCACCAGGAGCTTGATCACGTAATAGTTGACACTCCGTCAACTTTCAAGTAAGTAACCAATCCAGTAGGACACCACTTACACTACTCTCCGTCCACCATTCAAACCCCCTGCTGGGCCCAAAATCCTCAATAAACACGGGTGGTAATACTCGAGTATACCGATTAGTCGAGAAGATATCACTCCACTCGACAAACAAGGGACCCAGGGTTCGTTACCCAATCGACCAAGCCCATTGCCGGCTCGACTCGAGTAACTTGCCGCAGGGTTTCTGGAATTCCAGGAAGTGCACACCTCATAAACAAGTATGTCAAGTCAATTGCAACAATAAACAAGTATATATCACGTAAGGGCAAGTGCGATAAAGTACACTCTCGCCCTAACAATTCACGTATACAACATGTAATCACATTGGTTACGTATCAAACACAAGTATCAAGTTCAATTCGGTATTTGAAAGCACTCACCAAAAGGTATAGTGCCTTTACTGGTCACTTTCAGGTGGTACTCCGGGTTTGGAGTCCAAATCTGCGATAAAACTCAATTTGAGAATTGTCTAAAACTGAACTGTCTAAATCAGCACGGATCATAGTGAATACACACGGTCAATTGGATGAACTGTCTAAAACTGATCACTGGATGTATCCTAGGGCAGTGAGGGTAATTTGGTCTTTTCATAGGTTACGTTGCTCCGATTGAGCTGAAATTTGGTAGGCAACTATAAATTATCATTCCCTACAACTTTCATGTTTTGTTCCAAGCCTAATTCAGCCTCTAACATAGAGAAATAGAATCGGACAGTACTGAAGCTAAATTTTCCAGAAATCTGGAATTTTTGTTATTTCAAGCTATAATTCACATTTTTACCTTGAAACTACCACTACTATCACCTTTATAAGATTATATACCAGATATATACATCATACAATACCTAACCCACAAGAATTATAAGTAAATCACTCAAAACCCTAACTTAAAATTCATCACTCCAATCATCAAAATCACTTGAAATAGGCATCACAAGCACAATTCTAAACATAATACCCAACTTAATCAAGAGTAATGGAGAAAGAAAGGGTGATCAGCCATTATACCTCAAGACAAGAGCTTGCAAGAGTGATCCTCCACTTTTCCTTGAAATTTTTGGTTTCTTAGGCTTCCCAAGCTTCCAAACTAGTGATTAATCGGTTTAGTTTTTCTTGTTTGCACTCAATAAAGCAAAACCCAAGATGGATTGAAGTTCTCTTTCTCTTGTTTTTTCCCTCCAAAGCCACGACCAAGACCAGCAAGAAATGAAGAAAAATCATCTAAGAAGAAAGATAAGAAGGTAGGAATTAAGTTGGTCAAACAACCATGGAATGGTTGCCACTTGTCGCGATGAGATTAGCTTTTAAAATTTTCTTTTCTCTCTCTTATTTTGGTCCACAACTTCGGTTGGCTTAAGGAGATATTTAGGTATGATTTTGTTCAATTAATAACAAGGAGATTAATTCGACATTTTAATTCGACAAGAGCAATAGTAAATTCAACATTTCTCACTCTACACTACTCCAAATTACCTGAAATTTTACAGGAACCTCAAGTACATCAATACCTACAACTTTCATGTTTTAAGCAAAGGCCAATTCGGCCTCTAACCATATGATACAAAACCGGACAGAAAAGGGGATATGAAACCCTAACTTTTCACATTTCCTTCCAAATCCAAAATTGGTTGCAATTATCTATCATATACACCTACTAGAGTCATTACCCTTCATTACCAACCATCATAGATAACCACGACATCATGATCACATTAAACCAGCAAAATCATCAATAAATTAAAAACTTCACCAATTCATCTCAAACCAAGAAATAAACCACAAATTTCAGCACTTTAGCTACCCCTAAGCACAACTTAAGCTTCATTAAGTGTAGGAGGAAGTTCAATCACCACTCACCTAGTAAACAAGAGAAGAGGAGTTGTAGAACACCTTAGCTTCCTTGAACACTTCCACAAAATCACTTACTAGCACCAAATGGAGGGATTTTATGGAGTAGAAATCAATTGTAAGCAATTGGTTTGGATGATTTGAGCTAGTTGGAAGCTTAAAATTGGAGAAGTTTTCTTTCTTCTTGAGCTTAAGGTGGCCGGCCAACATGGAGAAAGAAAGAGTGAATTTTTAGTCAATTTTTGAGATATTTAATCCAAGGGTAAGAAAGGTCAAAAAGGTGAATAGTTGTCTTAGGCTTCAACCACTCACAAAGTGACACGTGTCACTTCATTAAATGCATTTCTATCCTTTTGTTTCCTCTCACATCAATCACTTCACCTCCTCTACTTATCTCTTAACACCCGATAAATTTCAACCAGTATCCGAAACTTAACCTTATTGGCCGAATTTTTCCGAACTTTCGCACTAGTGGGTCCCACGTCCGATATATATATCCTTAATTTCTCAAAAACTAACCGATACTAGAAAATCATTTTAAAACTATTTTTGCTCATAAACTTTATCTGGGGAATTTTTCTAATAAAGAAAATGTAGAAAAGGCGTGCGTTTAAAAAAAATAAACCCTAGAAAATTAGAAAATTTCCGGGTTCTCAAACTCATTTTTTTTCGGGGCGTCACATTCTTGCTTCCATTTCCAACTTTAAGTTGAAGTTGTTAAACTATTTTGAGCTTGGTTTTATGATTGGAATTGGGATTTTGTCACAGCTTTATGCCTTTGAGTTGAATAGTAATTATTGATTGTTTGAGGCCGAGTTTCCTTACTCGTCCTTAGTCATTATTCGAATAGCTCATGGCATGAAATCCTTATTTGATGGTGCTAAAGGTTTAGTATAGGATAGTAGGACGAATAGCTCATGGCATGAAATCCTTATTTGATGGTGCTAAAGGTTTAGTATAGGATGGTAGGACTTATGAAGAAGAATTCTATCTATAACTTGGTACTTGGATGGTGAATTTATAATTTTTAGACCACTATGCCTTGTTAACCCCTAAATCACTACTTATACGTGGGTTTTCACTTAAAACTATGGTGTTTTAAAGAACGAGTGACTTTTCTTCCCAAGTCGCTTATTGAATGTTTTGACAAGAGTAAACGTTATTATATGATCTTACTATATCCTTGCCTCATTTAGAACCTTATTTTTTTTCCATTTAAATTTGTATTTTTGACTTTAGTGTCAAAAGGTTTCCCTTATGGTTTGAGCAAGAATAGGTGATACTTTCTGACTAAAAGCTTGCACTTGGGGAGGGGGGTTCGACTACTTTATTCAAATGTTTTAAATGGTGAACTTCTTTAGTTTACTTATCCTATGTATTTGATCATAGGTTTCAAAAGCGAACCCGCGGACCTTTTCACCGAGAAAAGTTAACTTTTCTCCACGCAGTGAATGTTCTAAGTGCCTGTTGCACTTCATACTTGCTTGACATGCATGTGCCCTGTAAAATTGCCTGTTATTGAACTGTTTGATATTTGACTTAGGTGAGCATGTACTTTAATTTGCTCAACCCCTTTCTTGCTTGTATTTGTCCTATTAGTCGTTTGGACTGTTGTCCTATCGACTCTTTATTGTGAACTGTTATTCTATGACTATTTGATTGATTGGTTAGGCTGTTATCCCACCAACAAAACTGCATGTTGGGAATTCCAAAAACCCTGTTGGCTAGTTAATCGAGTCGAGTCGGCAAGAGCCTGGTCGATTAGATAACGAGCCCTGGGTCTACTATTTTGTCGAGTGGAGTGATATCTCTTCGACTAATTGGTATGCTCGAGTATTACCACTATTGTTTATTGTGGTGTGCGGGCCCGGTATAGGGGGTGAAATGGTGAATAGGAATTGGAGTAAAGCGGTATTCTGGGTTATTGGTTTGATAAACGTTGATGGAGTGTCAACCACCTGGGAGATGTCTGAGCTACATGGATTTGGCTTTTGCAAACCCTTGTATTTTTGAATTGGATTGTTACTTCTTAACTTACGCTCCAAGTATTTGTCTTATTCTTTCTTGATTTAGTCTTGAATTAAATGTTCTTGTTGGTTAGACTGCATGATTTTCTTAAAATCTCATTGGATGAAAGCTCACTGTATGTTTGTTTTCCTTAACAGGGGGAAAAGTGTTAGCACCCTGAGAGAAGTGAGCATGCCAGCACTTGGTATATTTTGTATTTCATACTTTCGGACTGTAAGCTGAACCTTGAATTATGTATTAAGGCATTTTGGAGATGAACGCTTCAACTTGTAATAGTTAGTATTTATGGGTGATATTAACGATTTACTCGTACTTCTTGTTTTGAGGTGTTAGTGAGCCCTAGTGAGAGTTGGGCAGGCGGCCGCCGACCCTTCTGGTTCACCTTAGGGGAAAGCGGGGTTGTCGCAGTTGGTATCAGAGCTCTAGGTTCGAAATGTCCTAAGGTTATATAAGGGTTAATAGATGTGAAAGGTTAAGAGTGACGGAATAGTATATTAAGTGAATGAATTCTTTTAAGTATTGATTTTCTAAGTATTAAAGTTTAAGAATTGATAAGTAAGTCTATGTCCTTTCCCTTGGATATCATGTAGGTCATGGACGGTGAGAACAATGGGAATGGAGTTCCTGCTAGACGTCTGCGTGTCCTTAGGTACCAGGAGAGGCCGGGAGACCCTGTTCGTCGATAGGCGCCTGGGCGACGCATTAGGACCTGTGACTGTTGGAGGACTTACTCCTACCCGGACCGAGTGGTCTTAGTGATGGAAAACAAGAGGAGGAGGTTGGCTAGTTTCCAACCGTAGGGCCCGAATTGACTACCAGAGGTTGACGACCATCAAGAATGGGCAGGCTGCTAGAATCCGAGAGTTGGAGAAAGATATTTTAATGGAGCAAGAGAGGACCAATGCCCTCCATGAACAGTTACAGGAAGTGAACGCTCGACTTACTCGGGTTGTAGCAGAGGTTCGAGATCGGACCAATGGCATTCTAGCACAGTGTGGGGCCTTGGTCGAGGGAGTGATTAACGCTAATAGCCCTGAGGGGGATCCAAGCAGTGGGGACTGTACGAGTGGGGATGGATCTGGTTTCACTCAGGAGATAGGGGTTGTGTTATATCCTAGTCTAGGCTTGCACTTTTAGAGGTTGTAATCTTTTGTATAGGGGATGACGTTCTTTTGTTGTTTTGTACATCTGCGACTTAGCACGTTTTGCTATGATCTTGTTTGTTCCCCCTTCTTTTGAAATGATTTGATAAACTTATCCTAACTTGGTGTAATTATTATAAGCTTTTATAATATATGAAAGTTTACTTTGCTTTTAACTGATTTTATGGTTTAGACGTATATTTAATTTATTGTCCCACACCTTTAGACTTGTGATAAGACATGGACGGTAGAGGACGTGGTCGAGAGCGTTGGCAACCCCAAGGCTTGGGGGTGATCAAGGATTGGCGGTGGACCAAAATCGGGAACCTAAGCTTGAAGTTGGGGATCAGGTGGCTACGGCCATTAATCGCATGACAGACATCTTGAAACATTTGGCGAATAGGCAGGGTCCTGAGCTAGTAAACCAGCCTGGAGAATTAGAAAGAGAGACGGATAGAACCCTAGAGAGGTTTCTCCACCCAAATTTCTAGGAGGACCTAACCCTGAGATAGCTGAATGTTGGTTGAAAAAAATGGTAGATATATTTGCCGCTTTAAACTACACGGGGGATAGGCATGTCACTTTTGTCATTTTCCAACTCGAGGGGGTAGTTCGAGCATAGTGGAACATAGTGAGAGCTAAGTGGGAATAAGACCAAACCCAGTGGATTTGGGCAAACTTTGTGAGGGAGTTCAATAACAAATACCTTTCCCCTTTGATTCAAGAGAAATGGGAGGATGATTTTATTAAGTTGCGACAAGGCACCATGAGCGTAGTTGAATATGAGACCCAGTTCACTAAACTATCTAAGTTTTCCCCTGAATTGGTGATGACTGAGAGAAAGAAGGTAAGACGATTTGTTCAGGGATTGAATGTAGAGATCCAGGAGGCGTTAGCAGCAGCTCAAATTGACACTTTTATCGATGTTTTAGAAAAAGCTCAGAGGGTTGAGAGCGTCAGGCTTCAAGTGAAAGCCTTCCAGGCTATGCCGAATGGCATCTCAGGGCAGGTTAATAAAGCTACACCACCGCCAAAGATGGGAAGAGGAGTCGGTGGAATTAAGATACCAGGGCCACAGAAGGGAGCTCCATCGAAGGGAGCACAAGGTGGACAAAGGCACCCAAGGACTGCCTCACAAGGAGGCCAATTACAAACTCCTCGCGGAACTTGTAGATATTGCGGGAAACCAAGACATGGGGTAGATAATTGCTGGAAAAAGGCGGGGAAGTGTTTACGCTACAGAAGTGCTAAACATCAGGTGGCTAACTGCCCCGAGAGGACCCGTCCAGATAGTGGAATTCAAAAGTCGGATAAACCAATTTCTAGGCAAACAAGTGCAGGAGGAAGTTGATCTAAAATGCCAGTTAGGGTATTTACTCTAGACCAGCAATAAGTCCCTGACCCTTCTGAGGTGATAGAAGGTACGATTCCTATTTACCATCGCCTAGCTAAGATTTTAATCGATCCGGATGCCACCCATTCTTTTGCAAACTTTAATTTTATGTGTGGTTTGGATGTGAAGCCTATTAAGTTGCCCTATGATCTAGAGATCGAGACACCTACTGGGGACCAATATTTAATTGCCAACTTGATGTATAAAAATTGTGAGATATGGGTTGGAAAGCAAAAACTATTGGCAGATTTGATGAGTTTAACCATTAAGGGGTATGACGTTATCCTGGGAATGGATTGGTTAGCTCGATACCACGCTCAATTAGATTGTAAGATGAAAGTGGTGGAGTTTCATATTCTTGGAGAAGCAACCCTAAAATTGAATGTGAAGCATAGGGTAGTTTCATCTACTCTTATTTTGGGAATTTGGGTTAGAAAATTATTAAGTAAAGGAGCACAAGGGTACCTAGCATTTTTAATTAGTACTCTAAAAGATCAATTGAAGTTGGAGGACGTATCGGTAGTGAAAGAATTCTCTGACGTCTTTCCTAATGAGCTAGCATCCTTACCACAAGAAAGGGAAATAGAGTTTAAGATTGATCTAATTCCTGGGGCAGAACCTATATCTAATACTCTATATCGGATGGTTTCTATTGAGTTGAAAGAATTGAAGTTACAACTACAAGATCTATTAGAGCGAGAGTTTATAAAAGAAAGTGATTCTCCGTGGGGAGCACCGATATTGTTTGTTAAAAAAAAAGATGAAAATTTGAGAACGTGCATAGACTACTGGGGCTTGAACAATGCCATTATTAAGAATAAATATTTTTTACCTCACATTAATGAATTATTTGATCAGTTAGAAGGGCCTGTGGTGTTTTCTAAACTGGATTTTAGACAAGGGTATTACCAGTTGACGATTAAGAAAGAGGATATACTAAAGACTGCTTTTAATTCTAGGTATAGATATTTTGAATTTGTGATGATGCCTTTTGGGTTAACTAATGCCCCTGCACCTTTTATGGACTTATGCATCAAATTTTTAATCCCTACGTGTATCAGTTTATGGTGATATTTATCGATGATATTTTAGTCTATTCAAAAACGCAAGAAGATCATGAGCACCATTTGAGGGTAGTGCTACAAACTCTGAGGGAGCACCAATTGTATGCTAAATTCAGTAAATGTGACTTTTGGTTGGAGGAAATATCTTTTCTAGCGCAAATCATCTCTAAGGACGGAATCACGATGGACCCAACTAAGGTAGAAACTTTTACCAAGTGGAAACATCGGAAAATCCTACTGAGATTCATAGTTTCTTGGATTTAGAGGGGTATTATGACCGGTTCATCAAAGATTTCTCCAAGATTACTGGACCGATGACTGAGTTGACTAAAAAGCATAATAAGTTCATGTGGAATGCTAAGTGTGAAAATAGCTTCAGAGAGTTAAAAGGACAGTTGACTAGAGCACTTGTTTTAACCTTATCTAGTGGGAAGGACGGATTCACAGTTTATACAGATGCTTCAAAAGAATGTTTAGGATGTGTCTTGATGCAGAATGAAAATGTAATTGCTTATGCTTCTAGAAAGTTGAAATCTCATGAGCAGAATTACCTGACCTATGACCTAGAACTAGCGGCAGTGATTTTTGCTTTGAAAAAATGGAGACATTACTTGTATGGAATGACATTTGAGGTGTATACAGACCACAAGAGTCTTAAGTACCTGTTTTCTCAAAAGGAATTGAATCTAAGGCAACGCCGATGGATGGAATTCTTAAAAGATTATGATTGTACAATTAACTATCACCCCGAAAAGGCTAATGTAGTAACTGATGTCTTAACTCGTAAAGTTCAAATAGCAAAATTGATGGTTAAGGAATGGCACATGATAGAAAAAGTAAGCAAGTGGAATCTACGTGTAGAACGACAGAAGGTGATTTGTGGAAATATCCAAGTGAAATCTACTTTGTTGGACCGTCTCAAAGAGGTACAAAAGAAAGACCCTATGGTACAGAATTGGATAGAAATGGTGCAAAAGGGGGAAGTATCGGACTTTAATTTAGAACCTGAGGGGGTCTTTAGGTTTCGAAATCGGATAGTTGTGCCAAAGGATGAAGGTTTGAAAAAGGAGATTTTAGAAGAATCCCACAGTTCTAGATACACGGTGCATCCGGAGTAATAAGATGTACCAAAACTTAAAGTTGCTCTATTGATGGGATAATATGAAAAGGGAGATTGTCCAATTTGTACAGACCTGCCTGATTTGTTAGCAAGTTAAGGCTGAGCATCAGAAACTATCAGGATTATTACAACCCTTAGAGGTATCCGAGTGGAAGTGGGAATACATTATAATGGACTTTGTGTCAGGGTTACCAAGGACTCAAAAGGGACATGATGCTATTTGGGTAATAGTTGACCGATTAACTAAATCAGCTTACTTCTTGCCTATTAACATAAAGTATTCTTTGGAGAAGTTAGTTAAGTTATACATGGATAAGATTATAAGGTTGCATGAAGGGCCAGTGAGTATAGTATCTGATAGAGATCCTCGATTTGTATCGCGACTTTAGAAAAAGGTGCAAGAGAGCTTGGGAACTAAGTTGAATTTTAGCACTACGTACCATCGTTAGACCGATGGACAGATAGATAAAACAATCCAAACTCTTGAAGACATGTTGAGGACGTGTGTTTTGGATTTCGGAAGGAGTTGGGAACAATACTTCACTTTAGTGGAGTTTGCTTATAACAATACCATTCATCCATTTAGATGGCACCATATGAGGCATTATATGGAAGGAAGTGTAGGTCACCAATTCATTGGGATGAAATAGGAGAATGAGAAATTTTGAACCCTACAATGATGCCTTGGATTGAAAAAGCGTATGAGAAGGTGAGGTTAATACGTCAAAGAATTCAAGTAGCTCAAAGCCGGCAAAAGAGTTACGCAGATAATCAAATAAAAGATTTGGAATTCAAGGTTGGAGACAAAATGTTCCTTAGAGTCACGCCACTTAAGGCAAGTATCATGTCGGGGAAAGGAAAGAAGCTTAAGTCGAGATACGTAGGACCTTTTGATATTCTCCAACAAGTGGGAAATGTGATGTATCGTCTAGAGCTACCAGCGAGTTTATCTAGGATACATAATGTATTCCATGTTTCTATACTCAAGAAATATCATCCCTACCTTGCTCACGTGCTTCAGTTAGAGGACATCGAAATAGATGAATCACTGACTTATGAGGAGCAACCGGTACAGCTTCTGGACAGAAAAGTGAAAGAGTTGAGGCAAAAGCAAATCCCCTTAGTAAAAGTGTTTTGGAGAAACCATGAAGTTGAAAAAAATACGTGGGAATTAGAAGAGAAAATGTGAAAAAGTACCCCAAGTTCTTTACAAATTCAGGTAAGAATTTCGAGAGCGAAATTCTTTTAAGGGAGAGAGGATGTGAGAACTCGAAAATTTTATTTATATATATATATTCAAGTGTTTAAATCATTTAATTATTTCTTTAACTGTTTATTCACATGTTTAGTTTCCTATCTTTTCTCAACTTATTCTTTTTAAACCATTTTTTTTATTTTTCTTCTTTTTTTATCAGTAATTGCTTAATAATTTAATCACTAGTTGGAATAGTAAAAATCTTTTACGCCCACGCTTTAGCATAGCTACGATAAATTTTACTGAGACGTACTAGTACTACCAACTAGCAAAACATGATCATAACCATGAGAGTGTAGTAAGATTTGAATTTTGAGGGAGATTGACAAGACTTGAGAGTTGAACCCTATTCTCTTACTATTCAAAGTTGACTTTGATTTGCTTGTAAAACCAAACAAACTCTCCTTTTCTCTCATCACTCTTTCTCTTCTTTTTCCACTCCCCTTGGCCGAACCTTGAGAGGTAGAGAAAGAGAGAGTTGGCTGCAATTTCTTCCACCATTTTTTCTTTGATCAAACCCTTAGATAATCACCAAGATTTCTCCTTCATCTCCTCTTCATTTCCCTCGCTTGTTGGCCGGTTCCTTGGGGCAAAAGAGGAGGAAGAAAAAGCTTTGCATCTTGCTAATCAACTCTTGTTCCAAGTAAGATCTTCACCCTAACATCATTCCCCTTGTGGAGTTGAGAGGTTGGCATTGATGTGTAGTTTGTCTTGAGATATTTTTTTTTTCGTTGGATGCTTGGAGGATAGGGTTGCTATATATATTGCTAAAGATGGCTTGAGTTATAGTTGAAAATTGTTTTAATTACTTGCTTAGATGTTGATTCATGTATGTGAGGCTGATTTGAGCAGAAAGTTTGAGCTTTAAATGGTGAAATGGTAATTTGCTTCAAGATATGTTAGTTGTTGAACTTTCGCGGTGGTCACTGCATAGACTTAGGGAAACTATCGTATCTTAGTGTAGAAAAATCCAAATTGAGTTCCACTTGTTGCATTTGAAACTAGATTTAGAGTGCTTTTTACCATGAAAATTTTAGAATTTTTCTCAATTTCTATGAATATCTATGATTTTCCAAAATTGACCAAATTTTCACACCTGCTCTGTTTTTCTACCTGATGAAACAACAACTAGAAACTGAAATTTAACTGATTTGTGGACAAAATCTTACAGGAATTGTAGTCCTTCGAGTTTATTTTCCAACGGTATAAAGTTCATAAATTTTTGAGTTAAGAATGTTGCGATACGATTTTTCAAACAGTGTCGCGCAAAACTAGAGAAAATTCTATTTTCTACAGTTGTTCTTGCTTCCATTTCCAACTTTAAGTTGGAGTTGTTAACCCATTTTGAGCTTGGTTTTATGATTAGAATTGGGGTGTTCTCACAGCTTTATGCCTTTGAGTTGAATAGTGATTGTTGATTGTTCGAGACTGAGTTTCTCTACTAGCCCTTAGTCATTATTCAAATGGCGCATGGAATGAAATCTTTATTTGATGGTGCTAAAGGTTTAGTATAGGATGGTATGACTTATGAAGAAGAATTCTAGCTATAACCTGATACTTGGATGGTGAATTTGTAGCTTTTAGTCCACTATGCTTTGTTAACCCCTAGATCACTACTTATACGTGGGTTTTTCACTTAAAACTAAGGTGGTTTAAAGAACGAGTGACTTTTCTTCCCGAGTCGCTTGTTGAACATTTTGACAAGAGTAAACATTATTATATCATCTTACTATATCCTTGCCTCATTTAGAACCTTATTTTTTTCGTTTAAATTTGTATTTTTGACTTTAGCATCAAAAGTTTTCCCTTATGGTTTGAGCAAGAATAGGTCATACTTTTTGATTAAAAGCTTGCACTTGGAGGGGAGGTTTGACTTCTTTATTCCAATGTTTTAAACGGTGAGCTTCTTTAGTTCACTTATCCTATGTATTTGATCACAGGTTTCGAAAGCGAACCCGCAGATCCTTTCACCAAGGAAAGTTAACTTTTCTCCATGCGGTGAGTGTTCTAAGTGCATATTGCACTTCATACTTGCTTGACATGCATGTACCCTGCGAAATTGCCTGTTATTGAACTGTTTGATAGTTGACTTGGGTGAGCATGTACTTTAACTTGCTCAACCCCTTTCTTACTTGTACTTGCCCTGTTAGTCGTTTGGGCTGTTGTCTCATCGACTCTTTATTGTGAATTGTTATTCTATGACTATTTGATTGGTTGGTTGGGCTATTTTCCCACCAACACAACTGCATGTTGGGAATTCCAAAAATCCTGTTGGCTAGTTAATCGAGTCGAGCCGGCAAGGGTCTGGTCGATTAGATAACGAACCCTAGGTCAACTGTTTTGTCGAGTAGAGTGATATCTCCTCGACTAATTGGTATGCTCGAGCATTATCACCACTATTTATTGTGGCGTGCGGGCCCAGTATAGGGGATGAAATAGTGAACAGGAATTGGAGTAAAGCGGTGTTCTAGGTTATTGGTTTGATAAACGTTGACAGAGTGTCAACCACCTGCGAGATGTCCGAGCTACATGGATTTGGCTTTTGGAAGCCCTTGTATCCTTGAATTGGATTGTTACTTCTTAACTTGTGCTCCAAGTATTTGTCTTATTCTTTCTTGAATTAGTCTTGAATTAAATGTTCTTGTTGGTTATACTGCATGATTTTCTTAGAACTTCATTGGGCAAAATTTCACTGTATGTTTGTTTTCCTTAACAGGGGGAAAAGTGTTAGCACCCTGAGAGAAGTGAGCATGCCAGCACTTGATATATTTTGTATTTCATACTTTTGGACTGTAAGCTGAATCTTGAATTATGTATTAAGACATTTTGGGCATGAACACTTCAGCTTGTAATAGTTAGTATTTATGGGTGATATTGAATGATTTACTCGTACTTCTTGTCTTGAGGTGTTAGTAAGTCTTGACGAGAGTTGGACAGGCGGCTGTCGACCTCTCTGGTTCGCGTTAGGGGAAAGTGGGGTCATCACACAAACCTTAAGTGGACACTTGAAAACAAAGAAAATTTCAGTGTGATCCAATAGATGTTCTTCTTTAGATAGTTTGGATTGTTATCGGAAATAGATTGCACCATTTTCTATGGATGTGTACATTAAATGTTATCTGTTTATTGAAAATAATATAATGAAGTGAAAATAGTAGGTTTTCAATTCCATACATAGTTTTCTTGAGAGATTATATTATTGGTAGTCTACTCATTATATACTTCTATCTTTTTATAATGTACTCCATATACAAAAGTGATTCTCTCTCTCTCTCTCATTTCTCTCGATGTACTCTTTATACAAAAAGTTATCTTTCATAATGTATTTTCAATTGCTAGAATTTTAGGGTTTGCTTTCAATAGCCATGGCTTTCTTTCAGCCGCCTAGGGTGTAATTGTGGATCCATGATAGTCATCAATCTATTCTAGCAAGATCTTTTGGTGCAAAATCCATTGCGATAGTCCTTATAGGTTCCAATTCTTCTTCTTTAGTTTTGTATTTTAGTAGAGTTGCAACTTTCAAGATAGAATCAATATTAATTTTTCTTCAAGAGAACATGTTGATACTTTCTAAACCTTTTAACAATTCTCTTGTTGGTAAGTTCTCATTAAGAAGGCCTTCAATGGAGACAATAACAAAATTCATTCTCTCTTTTAGCTAAAAAAGGGATTGCTCAGTTGTACTGCTTGATTGAAAGCATGTTATTTTGGACCAGCTTTGGAGAAAGATTTTACTTATTTATAGTGCCACCATACTTGCTATATCTAAATAGATAATTGATTTTAGGTCAAATCAAGAATCATCCTTGGCTCTGGTTTGGCTTAATTGTGAGATTTATCTCATCTCTCATTCAATAAACATGATTTGTTTGAAATTACGTGTTTAATTGGAAGTCTTCTTCAAGTGGATGAAGTAGCCATAGTTCTAAAGAGGCCTTTCGTGGCTGGAATCTTGGTCGAGTTGGTTGTTGCTGTTAAGTCAAAGTTGAGGGTCTAGATGAAAGATGAGCCATATGGCCTTTGGTAGAAAATTGAAATTGAGAATTGACCATAAAATTGTCCATATTTTTTTGAAGATTGATCATCTATAATCCTCTTGTTTACGTAAACACCTTTAATTAGAGTTACAGAGAAAGAATAGGATTATTGATAAAGATAAATAAATAAATATATATATATTGCAAAAGGTGTATATTTCTAAGCAATTTTTAGATTTAGATAAATAGCTTGTAGTTGAAATTTTTTCTCCAACTCTTGGGGAGAAATAGGTGATGCACCAATTGAATTCAAGTTCAAAAGAGAAAAATGATGTCGATCAAATCGGCTACTATCAATTACTACAAATTTCTATGGATACGCCTTTCATGGTTGATACAAATGTTGCTATTCAGTTAATGGTTCACAATTTGATCCCCTTTTGTTAGGGGTTGAATTATTAAAACCTTTATCAAGTTATTCTAAATCTCTGGTCAATTAATGGAAGAAGATAGATTGGGAGATTCTCATTTAGATGGGAAACTATAGATTGTAGATGTTGATGTTGAGGTTGAGGAAGGAGAATTGGTGGAGGATGTTGCTTTAAGAGAGGTTTTGCTTGATTCATGTCAAGGTAAAATACTTGTATTTTTTATATTCCTTTTTGGATTGTTTTGTACAAGACAAAGTGAGAAAGGTCTATCGAAAATCCTTTGGGCAAAAGTGTTGACTAGTCCTTTTTAGGTTTTATTGCTAGATTTTCATAGGCAACTTTCTTTGCTAGATTTTCATAGGCATTTATTAATGCTATTTGAATGTGCAAACGTTAAGATTATATATCTGCATTTTTAGAATTCGTTACTTGTTGAGCCTCAAAGTTATTCTTGAATTGTGTCAAGTGCAACAAATATCCAATATGTTACTAGTAGAAGGATTAAACGTGGTAGGCCTCCGAAGCTCAAATTTGATGCTCAAAAATAATTAGTTGGCTTGTTCTTCTTTGGTTATAAAATCTTATAATATTGTTTAAATTCATATGCAATTTAAATGCTTGGTGTGAAATATTTAGAGATCTTCCTATATGTGACGACCCCACTTCCCTCAAGGGCGAACCCCAGAGGTTAGCGGACCGCCTGCCTAGCTCTCGCTAGGACTCACTCACTAACATTAATTCCAAAGTAAGAACGAAACTCCCCAATAGATATTACAAGCCATCCCAATTCACAAAAACTCCATACTTATATATACGACTAAGCGAAATGAAATGCAAGTAGTTCAATCACTTCTCTAAGTATAAATAGGATTGCAATTACTTAAAATAAGGACTACAATGTTTGAATTCCTTATTCTTTGGATAGCAAATCAATAACGCTAAAACTCTTCAATATAACCTCTACATGCTACCAATCATCCGAATATACAAACCAAAATACAGACCAAAAGATAAGAACTTGTAAACTAATACCATAATACAGTGTCGTCCAAATACAAGATTAAGATTTCCTATTACAACTAGCACTATTCTTGTCCTTGTCATCCTCGTACCCTGTTAAGGAAAACAAATGAAGGGATGAGCTAAAAGCTCAGTGAGGTTCCAAGAGAACAACAAGCAATTAGGCATTTTAGCATTCACATGATAGCATGATCACATTTTTCATAAAGAACATAACATCCAGACAACTCATTTAACCATGTACAGTCGATAACACATGCATATAAAAGGATACAGTCTGTTCTCGGGAACAGGTTCCGTCACAACTTGTTCAGAATCTGTTGACACTCCGTCAACCATGGAATCATAACAAGTCCAGTAGATCACCACTTAACTCCAACCTCCATCCACCAATCAACCCCCTACCGGGCCCGAACTCCAAACATAAACAGTGGTGATAATACTCGAGTATACCAATTAGTCGAGGAAATAACACTCCACTCGACAAAACAGTAGACCCAGGGTTCGTTATCTAATCGACCAGGCCCTTGCCGGCTCGACTCGATTAACTAGCCTATGAGGTTTAGGATCCAGGCCGTTACTTTCAACTCATGCGCATGAATCTCAGTTCACTTGTAAACAATTCACTTATAGTAGTAAAACAGGAATTCAGTCAAGTTAGGTCGAGTATGATAAAGTACACACTCACCTATGTAATAACAAGTCAATTCAAGTAACAGGTCATATTTGTGCAACAAGTAGCATGGAACTTGCAGTTGGAACACTCACTAGTTCAAGCAAAAATAGCGTCAAAAGTTTCCTCCTGGATTGTCCCCTTGATCAGACAAGCCCTAAGAATAACCAAGTGAACAGAATTCATAATTTAGACTCGGCTATGAGTCGTATACCTCTCCAAGTTAATTTTTTTCAAAACCCAACATACACAACCATATTTAGAATGCAAATCAAGGAAAAATTTAAGTATATTCTAGGGCAAAAACTCAAGTAGGGTTTTGAAGTGTATAAGAGCATTTTGAACTCAAGAAACATGAATAACCAACAAGTTCCTTATTCGCTTCATGGCAGGAAATTTTCCAGCGGCGAACCAATGAAAGAAACAAGGTTTTCTCAAGTCAAGTCAGCGAGGTTGTGTCCAAAAGACTTTCAACCGAAAGACGTTGAAGCTAAAAGGTAGCAAGGTGCAAAACTGCCCTCCAAATCAGAATTTTTCGCAGCCATGAAACAAGTACAATCATGAGGTTTTCACCTCCCAATCTTCATAGTTTTCATTCAAATTCATGCGCAAAAGGCTCCTCCAAAGTTTGGAACAAGTTTTGGCCAAAACCAATTACTAAAAGGTTAGAAAAACAACAATGTAATAGGCTGCACTCTCCATCGACAAACAAGTACAATTTTAGCCAGCAATTTGGAAGAAAATCGCAATGAAACCCTTCCATGTCAACCAAAATGCAATACATAAGCAAAGCTTAAAGGTTCACTAAGCATATTAGGCAAGTACATCACCAAATCAGTCCAAAATCAAGGTAGTAAGCTGCCCCAAAATTTGGACAGCATAACCCCTGTTTTATCCTATATTTCCTCTCCAAATTCAATACAAAATTTCATGGCCAAACCATCCAAATCAAGACCACAAATGATAGGCTTTACAAACTACTAATTTCAGACCATAAAGCCACCAAAAATAAACAAGTATTCAACTCACATGTCTCCATACCAAGGCTGGCCATCAAGCAAAAGTTCAACTCTACAAGCTGAAATTTCCGAATGCAAACTAATCGAACATGTACAAGCTAGAAAAATCACATGACATGGCTAACATTTATATTAAACATGATATTAACATATTAACACTCATTTTCCTCAACTAAAACTGGAAATTTATCGCTTGGGACATGAAACATGTGGAAGTGAAGTTTTCACCTCTCAACCTTTCATTTTCTACTTCAATTCACTACTCATACCAAAATTAATGTCTAATCATATGTTTAAGACATTAACAAGATGATTTCATCACACAAAGCCAATTGTAAAGCTAAACAAAATCACTATCTCTTTCGGTCAGCCTTGAGTAGAATTCCAACTATGAAAACAGTGAACTAAATGGAGTTTAAACCACTTAAGGTCCATGGTTTTGGTTTATTTCCAACACATACTTGTAGTTTAAAAGTCTTCTAGGGTGTTTTGAGCAAATTGAGCTTAACATCATCTTGAAAAATTTAGCGATCAAAGCTGAAATTCCAACAAGCATTCTTTCTTTGGAAAAATCATAACTTAAGTTATAAATGTCAAAAACTCATACAAATTATCTCGTTTAAAACTAGACTTGAAATACTAACAATTTTTAGAAGACATGTCAAGGATATTTGGTTCATAAGTTAATCCAAATTGAGTCACAAGTTACCACAACATCCCAATTTTTACTTGTTCACGACCGATTTTTCAGTCAACTTTGCTGATTTTCTGGTGCATTTATAAAACAAACCACAGCTCCAATTTTATACCGTTGGAAAGATCTATGAGTATAGTTTCAAACACAATTGACGGCACTCAATTTCGATTTTTCTACACTAAGTTATGATCCGTTTACTAAAACTGTCCAGTGGTGACTGTTACCCGAATTTCCAGCTTTCACAAGAGTTATTTCAACTTTATCTCTGCAAATCTCACCTCTAAACCAGCAATTTGCAATCAAGATCAAAACCAACATGCTATATATCATACAAAACAAGAAATATAACAGTTAGAGTGTGACTTCCTAGTGGAAACTCCTCAAACGGACGAGACAACAAGCTGTGACAAGGATGGAGCAAAGTTCCTCCAATTTTCCTCAAGCTGTCTTCACTTTTTTTTTTTTTTTTTATCAAAACAACACCTTTCTTACTTAGCTTCATCCAGAAGTCACACAATCACATGTTTATAATATAAGGTATGGTATTAATCGAGCATTTCCTAGCAAAACTTAACAAAAATTGCAAATAAGGGTTGAAAATTGATAGCTCAACTCTCTCGGCTTCCTCCTAAAAATTCCAGCAGCCAAAACTATTGCATACATGAAATATTTCTGCCAATATTCAGCTATCAAAAGAATAACTGATTCCCTAGCAAACATCCAGCAAAATAAACCAAAAGCTAAAAGAGATGGCAGCCTTGACTAGTTCGATTCAACCTGGAAACTTTCCAGCTACAAACAAGCTATTCCCACTAGTTTCTACCTCTATCAAACTTCAAATCAAACATATAAGGAAACAAGCTATTCCCACTGTATTCACATCTCTTTAAAGTATAAGGAAAGATTGAAGTTTTTCAGCCATATTACCTTATTTTTCTGCTACAAATCAAGCTAGAAGTTGGCTCACCTTCTTGATTCCTCCATGGTTCAAGCAAGCTGAAAAAAAAAATGCAGACTGTCCACTTCCTTCTCCTTCGGTCTAGGTTTCCTCCGTTTTCTTCACCTCCCAATATGGCTTTCTTGTCTCTTTCTCACTCATGGTTTAGGCTTGACGAAATAGGGAGATTTTGTGGAATTACCATGGCTAAATCAGCCTTAACTCTTGGCTGATGATAAGAAAGAGAGGATGAAGTTTTTTTTTCTCAACTCTCTTCTCTCTCTCGGCTCCAACATGAAGTGAAGAAAGGGGAAATTGGCTGTCGGTTAAGCTGAATGGAAACAAGAAGGAATGGAAGCTATTTTGACTTGGTCAAATATGTTTGGTCAAAATTTGTGGCTTGAGCAAATCATCCCTCTCTTTCTCTCGGTTGAAGACTGGTCTAGGAGCTCTTGGTCAAGATAAGAAGATTATGGCTGATTTTTCCACTCCATTGTCGGCCAAGAGGTAAGAAAAGGAATGAAATGTCTTGGTCTATTTTGCTTCCAAGGTGAAGACTAAAACTAGTCTTGATCAAAGTCAAAAATCCAATAATTCTAAAAGTAATTAGCTAAGATTAACCCTTCATTTCCACTCAAATAGAGTTTGCACAACCAAATAAGTTTGACTACTTCAATTAAACCCCTTGCAAATGTTTTTGAAATTATTGGACGGAAACAAGAAGGTATAAAATCATATATAAATCATTTTCCAATTACTAAGAAATATAATTCATTCAAAGTAGAAAATTTCAAAACAAATACGTTTCGAAAACACCTTGTAGCACAATAACCCCTTTTGTACAAATCTCCCTCTAGTTCACAAAATTTATCGCACCTACCTCGCTAGTTGGACGAATTGGTATATCACCCCAAGAAAACCAACATGCAATAAATTGAATGAGGCAATAGGAGTAAAATCACGATTCAACCGTTAGATTAACCAAAGATTCAAGGCAATTAGATTAGAATACAAATATATATATATATATATATATATATACAATTTTTGAGAATATCAATATAAATATAATTTTCGGGTTCTCACACTATATAATAGGAAAGTCAGGAATTTGTCCTAAAAGGAATTAGTCTAGAGTTATAATAAATCAAGTAAAATATATTAAAAAAAGTCATATTGAACATAAATGTCAATAAATCTTTTTTTAAGGCAAACCTCGTACTAGAGAGTGGGATGGCAGCTTCAATTTATTAAGAACCATAAAAATACAAAGTGTCCTTAAATACAATGGATTTTAGCGAGCTCTTCTACAGAAACTTGGAAGTCCTAACCTATCAAGTCTAAGGTCACCACGAACCATGTCTGGCAGCTCCGCAAAACTATCAAAAATATTGTCTAGTTCTAAGTTAGCACCTGTATTTGCAAGTCTTCAGCTGGCTTATTCGCCTCCCTGTAACAGTGCGATATAACTTGAAAATAATGATTATACTTTAGCAACTCCTCCAAATCCCTCTGCAACCTTCAAGGACACGCATAACACCCCTAAATCATCTTAACTAAAATGAGAGAGTTGGCCTCAATGTGCAAATCATAATAGCCTTGAGATAGACTGTGATGACCCCACCTTCCTCTAAGACGTACCTTAAGATTAAGTGGACTGCCTGCTTGACTCTTGTCAGAACTCACTCACATTAACTTAACAGATAATATTCATTAGACTTCTACTATTAACAGTCCATTCATACTTAAGCATGTAACCCAAGTAAAAGTAAAAGTTGTCTTAGTCTACATCATTTAATATGTACAATCTTTAAAGATAATAAAGTCGGCAAAACTATAACATTAAGTGCAAATGGATTCATCCAAGTACAATTCAAGTCTCAAGCTTAAATTTCTGGCTACTCTCCATGTGACAGCCCCACCTTCCATTAGAGCGTACCCCAAAGGTTAGCGGACTGCCTGCCCAACTTTCGCCATGACTACTAAGCCAAAATTCATATTTTCCATACTAAAACGCGCAATTTAACTTCGATTAATCAATCCATACTATATACAATGGAGTCTCTAACGATTCAACTTAAAGTACAAGGTAGAGTATCCAAACTTATACAAATACATGTGAAGTTTACTAATACAAAGGAGCTTAAACAAAAATAAACTATAACTAGCTCAACTTTTTCCCATAATTCACGTTCCCAAATTTTCGCCCCCTGTAAGGAAAACAAAGGTAATAGGGTGAGTTTTCACCCAATGAGGTACCAAAAGGGTCACGGAGTCAAGAATAACACAATTACAATTTTAATCGATCAAATATAAGCATCAAATAAAGATATAAGTAAACACCACAACTTAAAAAGAGTAGTTCAAGTAAAAGGATACAGATGGCTCTTAAGAGTCAAATTCCCCATTGCATTAATTTGATCCAAACCCGTTGACACTCCGTCAATGTTTAAAGAAGCAAAACAATGACCATAGATCCCCATTTTACACCAGTTTTCGTCCACCAAACACACCCCTTACCTGGCCCGAACACCAAACAGAAACAGTGGCAGTAATATTTGAGTATACCAGATATCAGAATATTCAGTGAATCAGTAACAGTTTCCTCATGGTCCGTCATTCTATCTCGACCAAACTCTTGCTGGCTCGATTCGATTGACTACCAATGAAGTTTGAATTCAAATTTCAAAGTAAGGTCGTTGGATATTAGCCTCCAAACAACATCAATTCATACACAAGTAATAGATCCAAATTGCACAGTTAACTAGTCAAATAGTCAAGGGAAACAAGTGTGATAAAGTACACCCTCGTCCCGTCCAAGATAAACTAAAGTCACAGTCAAGTCATAAATTTCTAACACAAGTAAATCGATTAAGCAACAAATCATGTGAGTGGGTACACTCACCAGTTTAAACAAAAATAACGTCAAAAGTTTCCTCCCGGATTATGCCCTTGATCATCGACAAACCTTAAAAGCAACCAAGATAAAATATTATGGTTCAACCATCCAAAGTGTAGGTGAACCAAGAAAATCCAAATAACTACTAGTACAAAGATGCAAATGTGATTTTGGAGTGAAAAGAAAACATTTGGACCTAAGAACGTGAATAACCAAATAGTCCTTCATTTCAATTCATGGCTGAAATTTCCGGCAACAAAATAGCTAAGAAGACAACCAACCTTGAGCTTAAAGTGAAACAAATGCTACTAGAAAGCATACTAGCTCTTATTTCTCACATTATTTTATCAAAATTTCGGTTTATATGCTACCATCAAAGTGCACGCAAGAAACCACATGTAACTTAAGTCCAAACCAACCCAAAATCATCCCTCTTATATCATTTATTTCACAAGAAAGAAAGTAATAAAAATTTCAGCAGCACTTCCCCTTGTTTTCTTTACTTTTCCATCCAAACTTAATACCAAATTTCATCTCAATTCAACCTCAATCACAACCACAAGTCATAAGCTATCAATACACTTGATTAAGGGCACAAAATCATCCAAATATAGCAAATTTATAGCTCAAATATCAACCACAATAAAGCTAAATTTTGGAAACCCTAAGCTGAAATTTTCAAATATATGCTGAAATTTTCCTTTAGCAAGCCAAACTAACATATAAAATCTAGATAATTCACATGGAAAACTACCAAATCATGGCCAAGCTCACGCATCATATAAAAGCTGAAATTTCACTATCAAAGTTGTAATTTTTCCAATCACCTCTTAAACCATGAAATTTTCTATGTAAACTACCAAAATCCAACTCTAAAATCACTAGTGTGCAAGTAATAGAAGTAAAAAGGGTTTCTTGCCATAGTTACCTTGAAATCCCAAGAAAAATGGAAACCAAGTACTTCTTTCCCCAAAATCTCTCCACTAAAGCCTTTAATCTTCCCTAGATACCACCTTTTATGAAGTAGTTTGCAAGATCAATGGTTAAAACTCAAGATTCAAGCAAGAAATTTGAGATTGAAGATGAAGCTTTCTTTCCCCTTTTTCTCTCAAGAGATTCGGCCAAAACTAGGAAGAAAGTGAGGAATTTTTGGTCAAATTTTGGTTTTATGAAATGATAATAAAGGTTGTAGTCAAAGTCCACACTCCAAGGATTTCGCGACACTTGGCTCTCTAAGGTTAGTTCTCATCTCTTTATCTTCCAAAGGCTAAACTATCTAGCTAACTTCTAATTATTTCTTAGCACCTTATAAAATGATATCTGTTTATGCAAAACTCCTCCTAATTTTCAAAACTTTATCGCACTTATCGCATTAGCGGGTCCTACTTCCATAATGCATTTCGAACTTAACATGAACTAACTTATACAAGGAAAATGATTTAAAAACTTGTCTTACTTATAAAAATATCTAGGAATTTAAGGTAATAAATAAAGTAAAGAAAATGTATTTGAAGAAATAAAATAAAATAATATAAAATAAGGAAATTTTTCGGGTTCTCACACTCTCTCCCTCTTAAAAGAATTTTGTCCTCGAAATTTCTCACCTTGATTAACAAACAGCTTAGGGTATTTCTTTTGCATTTCTTCCTCTACTTCTCAGGTTGCCTCTTCTACCACAAGTTTTCTCCACAAGATCTTCATCAAGGGAATTTGCTTATTTCTCAATTCCTTAACATTTCGATCGAGCAATTGCACGAATCTCTCCTCATAGGTGAGGGACTTATCTATTTTGGATCAGGATGGTACTTCTTTAGCATCGAGACATGGAAGACATTATGAATCTTGGACAAACTTGGTGGTAGTTTGAGTCGGTATGCCACATTTTCCAACTCGTTGGAGAATTTTGAAAGGTTTCACAAATCTTGGTTGAAACTTCTTTCCTTTACCCGCCGTGACACTTCGCAACAAAGTGATCTTAAGAAATACAAGATCTCCAATTTCAAACTCCAAATCCTTCATTCGATTTTTCGCATAACTCTTTTATTGACTTTGAGCTGTTTGAAGTCTCTGGCATATTAGTTTGATCTTTTCTTGTACATCCTCCATCCATGGCACTGTTGTTGAATCTAAAATCTTCCTTTCCCCTATTCTATCCCAGTAAATCGGTGATCGGCACTTTCTTCCGTAGAGAGTCTCGTATGGAGCTATTTGAATAGATGAATGGTAGCTGTTATTATAGGCAAACTCCACCAATGTCATGTGCTGGCCCCAACTATCTCCAAAATCTAAGATACAGTTTGAATGGTTCTTTCTGATTGTCCATCGGTCTGAGAATGGTATGTAGTACTAAGGTTTAGTTTGGTCCCCAAAGCTTCTTGCAACTTTTGTCAAAATCGAGACATGAATCGGGGATCCCTGTCTGAGACTATATTCATTGGGATTCCATGCAATCTCACAATCTCATCCATATATAGTTGAGCCAACTTTTTCATAGAATACTTCATGTTCACTGGCAAGAAATGGGCCAATTTGGTTAACCGGTCGACGATTACCCAAATGGCATCATGGCCTCTCTGCGTCTGTGGAAAACTCGAGACAAAGTTCATTGTGATGTTTTCTCACTTCCATTCGAGTATCTCGAGAGGTTGTAACAAACCAGAGGGTTTTTGATGTTCGGCTTTAACTTGTTGGCAGACGAGACAAGTTTGAATATATCGAGCAATTTCCTTCTTCATATTATCCCATCAATATAACCCCCTTAAATCCTGATACATCTTACTACTACCCGGATGGATGGTATACTTGGACCGATGAGCTTCCTCCAAAATTTTCTTTTTCAACGTTTCATCCTTCGGCACAATCACACGGTTTCGATATCTCAAAATTCATTCGAGACTCAAATCGAAATCAGGCAATTTTCCTTTTTGCACCTTTTCCATCCACTTCTGTACCATCGAATCTTTCTTCTGAGCCTCTTTGATTCGATCTAGCAGAGTGGATTTCACTGTAATATTTTCAAAGATCACCTTTTGGCATTCCAGGAGAGGATTCCACTCACTAACTTTTTCAAATATATCTCATTCCTTAATCATTAACCTAGCCACTTGACCCTTTCGATTTAGGACATCAGCTACTACATTAGCCTTCCCAGGATGGTAGTTAATCGTACAGTCCTAATTTTCTAAAAATTTCATCCATTGATGCTGCCTCATGTTCAACTCCTTTTGAGAAAATAAGTACTTAAAACTTTTATGATCCGTATAAATCTAAACAGTTACCCCATACAAATAATGTCTCCACTTTTTCAGGGCAAAGACAACAGCTGCTAATTCCAAGTCATGGGTCAGATAATTTTGTTCATAAGATTTCAACTTCCTAGAGGCAAAGGCAATCACATTCTTATTTTGCATTAAAACGCACCCCAATCCTTCTCTCGAGGCATCAGTATATATGGTGAAACTGTCCTTTTCATTAGGTAGAGCTAGAACTGGTGCCATAGTCAACCTTTTTTTCAATTCTTGAGAACTAGTTTTACATCTAGTATCCCACACAAAATTGCCATGCTTCTTCATCAAATCGGTTAAAGGACCAGCAAGTTTTGAGAAATCCTTAATAAATAGACGATAATACCCTGCTAACCCTAGGAAGCTATGAATTTCAGTGAAATTTTTTTGCCGCTTCCATTCAGTTACTGCTTCTACTTTCGTCGGATCTACAGTGATACCATCTTTTGAAATCACATGCCCTACAAAAGAGATTTTCTCCAATCAAAACTCACATTTGCTAAATTGAGCATATAACTGATGTTATCTTAAAATTTACAATACCATCCTCAAATACTGCTCATGCTCCTCTTGAGTTTTCAAGTAGACAAGGATGTCATCGATAAACACGACTACAAATCGATCCAAGTAGGGTTTGAAAATCCTATGCATCAAATCTATAAATGCGGCAGGGGCATTGGTTAATCCAAAGGGCATGACTGCAAACTCAAAATGTCCATATTTAGAATTAAATACAGTTTTTGGAACATCCTCCTTCCTAATTCGCAGTTGATAGTACCCTTGATGGAGGTCTAATTTCGAAAATATCACTGCTTCTTGCAACTGACCAAATAATTTATCAATATGTGGCAGAGGGTATTTATTCCTAATTGTCACATCATTTAGCCCCTGATAGTCTATACACAGTCTTAAACTTCCGTCTTTTTTCTTAACAAAGAGTACCGGAGCTCCCCATGGAGATCCGCTTTCTTGAATAAACCCTCGCTCCAATAAATCTTGCAACTGTAACTTCAATTCCTTAACCTCGACAGGTACCATCCAATATCGAGTTATAGAGATAGGTGATGTCCCCGGTAACAAGTCAATCTTAACGTCTATCTCTCTTTTCGGAGGCAAAGTCACTAACTCATCAGGGAACATGTGACAGCCCCACTTTCCCCTAAGGCGTACCAAAGGGGTTAGCGGACTGCCTGCCCAACTCTCGCCAGGACTAACGAGGCAGTTACATACAAACTAAACGTTCCGGAAGGTAATAGTGCACTCAATCTATTCAAAAGTGCAAAGTGGCAAAACGAAAATCGAACCCGCCAATGAATAGTGGTTGCCACGTCATATAACTTGGGAAAATATTTCCAAACCAAATAGGATACATAAACAAGGTTAAACAGTATTATACACCTACGTTTGCAATTTACAAAACAAAAGGAAGATAATTAGATCAAAGTACATTTAGGGTTATTTCAACTATCGAGGAGCTTTACAAAAGAATATAATAAAACTAGCACAACTCGTGCTTTAAAACTCCATAACCTTCAAAAGATACTCCCTGTTAGGAAAACAAAGTTAACAAGGTGAGTTTTCGCCCAATGAGGTACCATCACGCAAGTAAACAAAATTCACATAAGCACAATGTTGCTCAATCCAAATATGTTCAATAAATGACTCAACTAGCACCATATTTCAATAAGGATTTCTAAAAAGATACGGTCGGCTCTCAAGAGCCCTTTTCCTCGCTTGCCGTACTTGATCTCGCCCCGTTGACTCTCCGTCAACGTTTAAGGAGTAACCAATACCGTAGACTCCACTTACTCCGATTCCTTCCACCTCACATACCCCTACCAGGCCCGAACTCCAAACAGTTCAGAATTGGTAATACTCGGGTATACCGGAATCAAGAGTCTCGTACCCATCGATTCCTTAGAAACAGTTCCCCATGGCTTCTCAATTTTCTCGACCAAGCCCTTGTTGTCGATTCAATTGACCACCAATGGGGTTGAGCTCAGAATCAACAGTATAAATCGTTGGATACACGTCCAAACGACACCAATTCAAGTATAATCAAGACAATTCAAGTGATACAGTAAACAGTCAATTAAGCCACAGAGTACGAGAGTGGTAAAGTACACTCTCGTCTCAGCCAGTATTATCAGTAAACACAAACATTCCAATCATACATCTCAAGTATAACAAAGCCAAGAAGCATCAATCATGTGAATAGTACACTCACCAAGCAAACACAGAGTGAAATCACAAATTTCTATCCGACGAGTGCCTTGCGTCACCAGCACACCCTAAACATTCAATAAAACACAATAAGACTCGATTACAAGTCATAAACCGAATCCACATACTACCAAAATAAGGCCCCATTAGAATGTATAAGTACCAAAGTAAGTTAGGGAAAGTTCGGAAATGAAAGTTAAGCCCTAAAACCCAAAAATAGATTTGACGTCGTTTAGCGTATTGAACACAACCGGCGCTACGATTATCTGATGGATGTAAAATTTATACCATTTCGAAGCTAAGACAGAGGGCTACAATGTTTCTGAAGGTTACTCAGTCCAGTTTACAATGTATCTAGGTCAAATTTACCAAAACAATCCCAGATTTTCCAGTTCGAAGTTTACTATGAAATTCAACTAGCAGTCCTGATTCAATCAATCATATCTCAGCACATACGACTCCAATTCCAGTGATTCCAAAGCCATCTAAAAGCTAAGATACAAGGCTATAATTCTTAAGAAGACATCAACAACCAAATCAGTAGTATTCTCGGTCAAACTAACCAATTACAGAAGCTGATTATCAGTTTCGGACAGAAACATGGTAGCAGGGGTATTTCGGTCTTTTAACAGGCTACGTTGCTCCGATTGAGCTGAAATTTGCAGGTAACTATAAAACATCATTCTCTACAACTTTCATGTTTTAACCCAAGGCTAATTCGGCCTCTAACTAGGAGAAACAGTACCGGGCAGAATGGGGTTAATTGAAACCCTAATCTGGAATTTTTCGCACAAAGTGGAATTTTTCCGCAATTAGCTACAATTTACGCACTATGGCTTCATTCTAGACTATCCTAAGCCATCATCCATGGCCACACAATATTAAACATATGAAAATAGAAAAATCAAGAATAAATATAAAATTCATCATTCTCCACCAATAGTCATGATATTGTCCATAAATTCACTTCTTTGACTAACACAAGCTACTAATTTAACATTAACAAGACCAAAGAATGAACTCCCTAGCTACTCACCTTGCAACTCAAGAGAAGAGCCAACCAAGCACTACTTTCTTCCAAACCACTTCACCAACAACCTTAATTCTACCTTGCAATTGATTTTTATGGAGAAATTTGGAGTTTTATCGGTTAACTTGTAAGATTGAGCAAGATTGGAATGAAGAACGTTGAAGGATTTTTTTTCTTTTCTCTCCAAGGAGTTCGGCCAAGAGGATGCAAAATGTGATGAATTTTTGATCAATTTTTGGTTAATTGGTAAAGGTAAGTAAGATGGTCAAAGTCAAGAACCAACCGTAGCGCGACACCTAGCATCTTTAAGATTTAAACTTATCCTTTTGTCTCTCCAATGATAATCCATCTAGGTAACCTCTAATTATCTCTTAACACCTGATAAATTTAACCCGGTATACACAACTTAACCTAATTGACCGAATTTTATCGAACTTACCGCACTAGTGGGTCCCACCACTGGTATACACTCTTAAAACCTTATAAACTCACTTATACTAGAAAAATGATTGAAAAACCATATTTACTCATAAAAATTATTTTTAAAATTTTCCGAATAAAGAACATGTGGAAAATCGTGCAATTAAAAGAAATAAAACCTAGAAATTAAGAAAATTACGGGTTCTCACACACATGTTAGCTAACCGCATTCTGGTTAAATGACCGTAACTCAGGCTACCGAAGTCCAAATGAGGTGATTCCAGGGGCGTTGGAAACCTAAGACACCAGGCTATATTTCTTAAGAAAATATTGACAACCAAATCAGTAGTATTCCAGGTCAAACTAACCAATTACAGAAGCAGATTATCAGTTTCGGACAGAAACAGGGCAGCAGGGGTATTTTGGTCTTTTCACAGGCTACGTTGCTCCGATTGGGCTGAAATTTTGCAGGAAACTCTAAAACATCATTCTATACAACTTTTATGTTTTAACCCAAGGCTAATTCGGCCTCTAATTAGGAGAAACAGTACCGGGCAGAATGGGGTTAATTGAAACCCTAATCTGGAATTTTCTGCACAAAGTGGAATTTTTCCGCAATTAGCTACAATTTACGCACTATGGCTTCATTTTAGACTATCCCAAGCCATCATCCATGGCCACACAATACCAAACATATAAAAATAGAATAAATCAAGAATAAATATAAAATTCACCAATCTCTACCAAAAGTCAAGAATTCCTCCACAAAATCGCTTATTTAACTACTATCAATCACTAATTGAACATTATCAAGGACAAAGGAAAGATTCCTTAACCACTCACTTTGAAAACTCAAGAAAAGAAACACCTTAGCACCTTTGCTCCTCAAACCACTTCACCACTCACCTTAATCCTACCAAGAGAGAGGTTTTTATGGAGTAAATCAAGATTCTAACGGTTGGTTTGTGAGATTGAGCAAGAAATGGAAATAAGAAATTGGAAGCTTTTCTCCTTTTCCTCTCCAAGAGGCTCGGCCAAGAAGAAAGAAATAAGAAGGGATTTTGGGTCAATTTTTGTTTTATTTAGTGAAGATAGTAAAGTGGTCAAAGTCCATGACCAATAGAAAAGTGCCACCTAGCACCCTTTTTGTTCATTGTTATCCTTTTGTCTCTCCAACAATAATCCACTTAAGGCAACCCCTAATTATCTCTTAGCACCTAGTAAATTAATCCCGGTATACACAACTTAACCTAATTGGCCGAATTTTACCGAACTTACCGCACTAGTGGGTCCCACATCCAACATACACTTCTAAAATCACATGAACCAACTTATACTGGAAAAATAATTTAAAAACCATATTTACCCCTAAAAATGATTTAAAAGAATTTCCTACTAAAGAAAATACATAAAAGGCGTGTAATTAAATAAAATAAAGCCTAGAAAAATAAGAGAATTACGGGTTCTCACAGTTTCGACCTTTCTTAGGTAAATTTGTTGTTGTGTATTTTGACGATATTCTGATATACAGCAAGAGTCCTGAGGAACATGTAGCACATGTACTTGCTGTTCTTGACATATTGCGCAGGGAGAGGTTATTCGCTAACCTTAACAAATGTACTTTCTACACTAATAAGCTTGTTTTCCTTGGTTATAAGATTAGTGCACAGGGCATCTGAGTGGACGAGAGCAAAGTCCAGACCATCAATGAGTGGCCTGTGCCCAAGACCATGAGTGAAGTTCGAAGTTTCCACAGTCTTGCGAGTTTCTATCGCCGGTTCGTGAAGGATTTCAGTACTATTGCTGCCCCCTTTGACCGCCATTATCAAGAAGGATGTGAAGTTCGAGTGGGGGGAAGCTCAGGAGAAGGCATTCCAACTCCTTAAACACAGGCTCACACATGCACCCTTATTGTCTTTACCTAGTTTCGATAAAACTTTTGAGATTGAATGTGACGCTTCTGGTGTAGGAATTGGAGCTGTGTTAATCCAAGAGGGAAGGCCGATCGCGTACTTTAGCGAGAAGTTGAATGGTGCTGCCTTGAACTACTCCACCTACGATCAGGAGCTCTATGCTTTGATTCGTGCGCTGGAGACATGGCAACATTACCTGCGGCCGAAGGAGTTCGTCATCCACACTGACCACGAGGCGTTAAAGCATCTCAAGTCTCAACACAAGTTGAGTAACAGACATGTGCAGTGGGTCAACTTTGTGGAGTCATTTCCCTATGTGATCAAGTACAAAGCTGGCAAGACCAATGTCATTGCTGATGCACTATCCAAGAGGTATGCCTTGATTGCTCTACTTGATGCTAAATTCCTTGGATTTGATCTCATCAAAGAACTCTATGATACCGACTCTGACTTTTCTGCTATCTATAAGTCTTGTACTAAGTCGGGTCAGGGTAAGTTCTTCATACATGATGAATTTCTGTATTGTAATGATAAATTGTGCATTCCGTCATGTTCTATTCGTGAGTTACTAACACGTGAAGCTCACGAAGGTGGGTTGATGGGACACTTTGGTGTCACCAAGACTTTGAGTGCTTTACAGGAACATTTCTATTGACCACACATGAGGCGGGACGTGGAGCGAGTAGTGTCACGCTGCATTACCTGTCATCGTGCCAAGTCCAAACTCCAACCCTTCGGTTTGTATACACCTCTACCTATTTCTTCGAAGCCTTGGGTTGACATTTCATTGGATTTTGTGCTTGGTCTACCTAGGAGTAAAAGGGGTCATGATAGCATTTTTGTCATTGTTGATAGATTTTCTAAAATGGCCCATTTCATTCCATGTCATAAGACGGACGATGCCACTCACATAACTGATCTTTTCTGTAGGGAAGTTGTCCGTTTGCATGGTGTGCCTAGAACTATTGTGTCTGATAGGGATGTCAAGTTTCTATCTTATTTTTGGAAAATTTTGTGGGGGAAGTTGGGAACTAAGTTGTTATTCTCTACATCCAGTCACCCCGAGACCGATGGCCAAACTGAGGTCGTTAATCGCACATTGTCTACTTTACTTAGGGCCATCATTAAAAAGAATCTCAAAACTTGGGAGGAGTGTTTACCACATGTCGAGTTTGCTTATAACCGTACAGTTTATAGTGCTAAGCAGTTTTCTCCATTTGAAATTGTTTACGGTTTTAATCCTTTGACTCCCTTGGATTTGATGTCTTTGCCTTTGTCTGAGCGTACTAACCTTGATGGCAAGAAGAAGGCCGAGTTTGTCCAGGCTTTGCACCAGCGGGTGAGGGCCAACATTGAAGCTCGAACCCAGCAGTACCTCAAGCATGCCAACAAGGGTCGGCGTCGCGTGGTGTTTGAACCAGGTGATTGGGTCTGGTTACACTTGCGCAAGGAACGTTTCCCTGTCCAGCGTCGCAACAAGTTGCAACCCCGTGGAGATGGACGATTCCAAGTTGTGGCGCACATCAATGACAACACTTACAAGCTCGATCTTCCTGGTGAGTATAACGTCTCGGCTACCTTTAATGTTGCTGACCTAAGTCCCTATCTTGCAGATGACGAGGTCGATTTGAGGACAAATCTTTCACAAGAGGAGGGGAATGATGAGAAGGTCGATAGAGCTATCCACGTCGAGCAAGTAAAGGTGCCATTAGGGCCTATGACACGAACCCGCGCAAAGAGATTGAATGAGACACTACAAACATTGGTTCGTGGGCCTGAGAATCCAATGGAGAGCCAAAGGCCATCGAGAGCCTCAACGAAGCTAGGCCCTAGTTTCGGCCATCTCTGAAGATTAGAAGCCCATGATTCGGCTAAGGGGTCTATGGCCATTATTAGTTTAGCAGAGTGTAATAAAGAGGTCCAACTAGCTTGTGGTTTGGACCTTAGTCGTTGTTAGTCCTTGGGTCAATGGGCTAGGCCATGTGGGCCACATTAGTGAGTCGCTTGGCCCATTAGTCTTTATTACTAGTCTAGTATTTAAGGAAGAAAATTCGGTTGTAATGACTTAGTTTTTGATGATTAATAAAAAAAATACTTGAGAGTTCTCTCAAAGCTTCATTGAAGCATCCTTGAATATCTTAGAATCATTTCTTAGGTATTCAATTCGACTTATCAATCTAGGACCGCACTAGATTGTGGCGTCTTCTACCAATACCAAGGTTCATTGACCACGTGATCAACGGGTTTAGGTGATTCCGCTGCGTTCGTTTGTCATCAACGTGAGTCCCTTGCCTTCTAGATTCTAGCCTTTCTGTATGGGTTGCATCACAAGGTTGATGCCGTTCGTATCAGCTACCCCCTCTTTCCTTACATCCTCTTCCCTCCTCCTGTTCCACTTTCTCCGCTACCTTGTCCCCTTCTCTCCCTCTTGTAGACGCCAAAATTTCAATTTTATTTAATTCAATTTTAGCTTTATTTTTATTATATATTCTTGTTTTGATTTTATTTTATTTTATTTATGTCGCGCCCCATTTTTAATAAAATAAATAAATGGTTTGGAAAAGTGAATTTTGATTCAATTTTTCGTTGGAAAATGAATTTTTAATTTAAAAAGAAAATGAAAAATATGGGTCTAAATGGGACTTGAAAATGCGACGATTTGACCCAAAATATAGTTTAAAAAGGGTTTTTGAAATAAAAATCGGAGTCGCCACTTGGTATAGAGTTAAGGTGTACCAAGTCACCTAAAATGAATTTTTAGAGGAAAAGGTAGAAAGAAACCCCTTTTAAACGACTCCTAATCCACGTAAACCAAGGAAAAAGGTTCGGGAGTCACATTTGACGAAGGAGAAGGCAAGGATAAAAATCCAAGGCACCCCTTCGACCTAGCCAAGGTTAGTTGCGTGATTTGGTCAAGGATTTTCTTATTTTAACCAAAGATTTATCACATTTGGACGTGCTATATGAATGCAACCCTAGACCTAAGAGGGTATCGGGGGGCAAAATTTCTCTTCAAAGCTTGAATGGTGCCAATCACATTAATTGTGACGCCCAATAATGACTCTTTAGAGAGGTCACGAATAATGCACAAAGTATGAGACTCCAAGAAAAGAAAAGGGATGAAATAATTATAGAAATATATATGTCTTAAAGGAATGCATCATGTCGGGTACGAGGGACTAATGCTCGTGACTCAATTTTCCCTTTTAATAGAGGGAATACGAGCGTGATAAGGCTAGAAAAGCCAAACTCGTCCATATCCCATATCCAAGGGGCTTTTCCTAGTCTAATCAAGCAAATGTACTAACCTAATCCTATTTCTAGAATGAAATGCAATTCTAATGTCATGTATCATACATAGGGGGGATATATATAGGGAAATTAGGGATAAGGGCTATATGTATAAGGGGTATATCATACAAAATGATAAAAGACCCTAGAAAGTAAAATATGCATGAGATGAGGTGATTTTATCACACAATCATGATCTATCACGCGAAGGGGCTCCTAAGGGTCTAGCGTTGGACTAGCCCACATCTACGCTCTCTCACGAGCATTGGACTTGTAAGAGCTCGAGGGGACAACCATGACTAGCATTGGACTAGCCACGGTTACGTGCATTTGCATCCATCATACACATATATAAGTAATGTGCATAATTAAAGCAAGTAGACATGTGAGCACGTAATTCACATAACACATAAGCATGCATATCTAGATGCCAAAATCTAAGAAAGCGATTAAACACATAGCACCTAAGCATGCAAAACACATAAGGCAATTAAGGCCCTAACTATTACATTTTTAGGGGGGAAGCCTACTACAATCTAAGAGGGGAGGCGAAAATGAAATGATATAATAACCTAACTATTACAATTGTGGCATTCAAGTGCCTTTCAAATGATCAAAAATTGAACTAAAATAAAATAAAAATACTAAATTAAAACAAATAAAGCGAATAAATAAATAAATGAAATGAAAGCATTCAAATGGCATGCAATTGAGCACATAAAGTCACATAAGGCACATAAGGTCAACTAAAGTCAAGAATAAAGGATAGAGTGTACCTCCATTGAATTGATGCCCTAATAGGGTGAAATTACTTATTTACCCTCCAAAATAAAAAGAAAAGGTCAAGGCACCAATTTATTTGAGAAAATTAAAGGAAATATGCAAACACAAACTCACTTTGGTTATAAAGCCCTTAAAATCATGAATTAAGTGCAATTTAAACAAAGCATGATGGTTAATCGAAGTAAACAAACAGTGAAGTTACAAAATTAAAGCTGCCAAGGACTAAATTGCAAACATCAGAAAGTTTTTATGGCCTAATCATGATTTCCAGAACGTTGGGGGGCAAAATTGAAGGAAAGATGAAGTTCAAGGGCCAATTTGCAATTGCAGCAGGGACTCTATTGAAAGCATTTATAAAAGCCTTAGGGTCAAATTATGAAGTCCTAAAAACTTTGGGGTTAAATTACAAAGAAATGGGAAATGGAGGGACTAAAATTGTAAATCAGAAAATAATCATCTTCTCCAAACGGCTCAACATCAGACTACATTTCGTTCTTCCTTGCAGACGGCAAACACCAGAAAATTCATCTTCAACCACAGCCATTCTAAAATAATGAATAAAAAAAAAAACAACAGAACTCTTCTTTCTACCACAGAATGAATTGTTACATTTTGACAAAAGCATTGAACTTGCTGCTCAATCATTTCTTCACATGCAAAAATGCAGGCAAGTCATTTTTCAAATAGAACTTTCATTTAGGCATTTTGTCGAACAGCAACTGGGCATAAGGAATTTCACCGAATTCTTTGTTCAATTAGAGGTTAATTAGCCCCAAAATTCATCAGAAACCCAAAGAAATTCGACCCAATCAACACATAGAACATGTATATTCAAAAATTGAGGCCAGTTAGCAAGAGAATTGCACTAGATGAAGCCACGGTAGTCCCATTTCAACAGATGGATAAGAACTGAAATTTAAAGAGAAAAACTTACAGTGCTCTTGCTTGGAAGATTCTGGTGGTAATGGCCTCTTCTAAGGCCTCTGCTGCTGCTACAGAAGCGGCAACTCTTCTCTGCATAGCCTCCATGCCCAGCCTACTCAGTTCTGAGGAGACAGCATTGAGCGGAATGCTGCCATCAGTCCATTTCTTGTCATGAACCGTGATTGCTGGAGCTTCACCATTTTGCTTTTCAATTGCGGAAGGACTTTCAACTGCACCAGATTTTGTTCCTTCATCATGTGACAGATCATCCTGACTTAGCATGCTCATATCACTTAATCGTCTTGATATAGCAGCCTGAGTTCTCAAAATTGCCTGAAAATCAGGCTTCTTCTTTGTCCCAACCTTGTCTTTAATATGCTCTGTATTACCCCCAGCCGCAGTTGGCCCTTCGTCCCAGCTCTTTCGGCTATGTTTTTGTAGTTCGCCACAAGTGCTTCAGAGACTTTAAAGATCCCAGCAGCCATGGTAGCCAGCTTCTTCTTCCCAGACGATTCTACAGCTGGAGATACCTTAAGTCCACTGGACAACCGCCGACCAAGGGATAGAGTCCGATGGGCGCCGCTGTTCCAATTCCCCCCGCTAAATCCTTCTTCGCTCCTTGCCAGGCCTCCTGATTTTTATCCTTCTTTTTTTCTAGTTTTCGTTTCTGCTCCTTTTCTTGTTGTTCCGCCGTCCCTTTGGTTTTCCCTTTTACTCTGCCTTTCTCAGCCGCAAGCCTCCACTGTTTCCTTTCCCTCTGTTTTTCTTAATCCCCGAAAGCCTTCAAAAGTTCCAGGTTTTTCTCCGTAGCTCTTTGTTTTTCTGTTCCCTCCTGCCCGAAGCTTCTTTATGCTAGTTTTTCATTTTTGTCCAGATTTCCCAGATCTTCAACCTAGCCCGCCGTTTTTCTTCTTTGGCTCTTTCCTTGCCTAGCCGAAAACCTTCCCCTCTGATCTTTCTTGTTCTCTCTTTCCTTTTTCTTTTTTTTTTACCGAAGCCTTCTCCTCCAAAATTTTCAGCCGTCCACCTAGTCTTCCTCTATCTTCCCGCCCTCTCTAATTCTCCCCAAAAATTTCTTAAGCCACCAAGTGTCTAGACACCTAATCCCTTAGGTGTTGTGTTGTCCAAAATACAAAAAGGACACTTGTTCCAATGCATGCCTCCCACTTGCTATTTTCACTTTTCCCTTTTCCTTTTGCTTTTTCCTGAAATTTAATATGAAGACCAAATAAACTAGAACAAAATAAAATAAATAAAATAAAATAATAAAGAAAAATAAATAACAATAATAAAATAAAATAAATGAAAACCCTAAAATTGAAACAAATAAAGCTAAAATTAAATTAATTAAACAAATAAAATTAAAAAAATCAAAAATTTGGTCTCTACAATTTAGTTGATTAAGTTTGCAAAATGATAGTTAGTGTTTATTTTTTTATTTATTTTAGTAAATTAGGTTCATAATTTTTCTTTTTAAGATATTTTTGCATTAAATTTCGGAAAAAGAAAATTCTCATAAAAATTCCAATCTTTTTTATCTTTTCAATTTTTTAAAATAAAATGAATTTTGCAAGATAAAATCAAAAAAAAGAGGGGAATGTAATATTTGTTATTTATCCTAATTTGTTTTGGAAAACAAAAAATTTAAAAAGAAAAATAAGTGGAACACATGCATAATAGATAGGTGGAGGCCATGCAAACTAACTAAGTGTATGAGGTAGGCAATAGACAAGTGTCTCTATTTTTCTTTTGACACCACAACACTTGCTAGATTAGAAGGCTAGGACACTTGTTAGAATAGGAAAAATCTGGAAATTAGAAAAAAACTGAAAAAAAAAGGGGTTAAGGAAAAAGCTTCAGGCAAAAAGAAAAGGAAGAGGGGAAGGGAAGTGAGCTGGGGAGAAGGAAGAAAATCTAGAACCAAAAAGGAGAGTTTTGGGGGCAGGAAGAAAAAAGAAAAAGCAAAGGAGGGAGATGGACTGCGGGGAGCATGAGTGAAACTGGGGAAAGGGGAGAAAACCAGAAAAGAGGGAAGCAAGAGAAAAAACTGAAAAAAAAAAAAAGGAAAACCAGAGGAAAAAGCAAGGGGAAGATGTGACGGGAAGCAAGAAATCAGAGAAGGGAAGGCAAGAGTAAAAAAAGGGGGTTTCGGCTAAGGGAAAAGGGGGCAGCTGAGCAAGAGGAACGAACAGAAACAAAATAGAAAGAAAGGGAGGGATAGAGCAAGAAAAAGAAAGAACGAAAGAAGAGGAGGAAAAGAGAAAGAGAGGAACCAAGAGTGAGAGATAGAGAGAGGGTGGTTGAGCAAGCAAGGGAGGAGGAAATAGCAAGAAAGAAAGGAGAACAAGACTGGGAAACAAAAGGAAAAGAGAGCTTCCGGGGGGGGGAACAGAAATTTTCACAGAAAAGGGCCGACTTCCAGCCATTTTGTGATCAATTTATCTCTTTCATTTTAGCTTGATTCGGGTATATTTCTGTTTCTGCGAACAGCAGGTAGTTAGGAGAAGGAGTTTTGTTCATATTAATTTTGCAAATAACGTTGAGAGGGCTCCCGAATTCAGCCCCCAAACCCGCTACTTAGTTTCACTGGTGCGGGTTCAAAGCCGCAACGGAGCAACTCTAGCGGCTCTTTCACGGTGTTTCCTGTCCTGATTTTGATCCAAAAATCTTCGTCAGGGTAACTAAGGGAAATTTCATTTCATTAGATCACCAATTCAAGGGAGGTCCACTCTACACTTTATTTTTACTTGATCCTATGTGCCCCTATGTGCGTAATTGCATGTCTTTTGAATGTTTTATTTCATTTATTTGTTTTGTCACTTTAATTGTTTTGATTTAGTATATTTATCTTAATTTAATGTTTGATTATTTAAGAGACATTTAAATGCCAAATTGTAATAGTTAGGGGGTTCAAGACATGTATTTAGATAGAATATGTAATAGTTAGGTATTTATTTTATTATTTATTTTATTCCTTCCCCCTTTAGATTGTAGTTAGGGCCCCAAATGTAATAGTTAGGTCTTTATTTGCTTTATTTGTTTTGTGTGTTTTGCATGCTTATGTGTTTACGTATTACTCGCTTTCTAAGGGCCTTGCATCTACATATCATGCTTATGTGCTATGTGTTTTATGTGATATTATGTGTTTATTTGCTTTATTATGTTCTATATGTTTTATTTGATTATAAAAAATGCATGACATCACCACACTAGTCCAACGCTAGTTGTGACCCTCCTTTCTAATTACTCAGTAGTCCAACGCTCGTGAGAACTTATAGACATGGGTTAGTCCAACGCTAGACCCTTAGGGACCGTCCACGCATTAGATCATGTTTGTGTGACAAATCATTACATTTCATGCATATTTTTCCACTTTTTTAGGGTCCTTATAATTTTGCATGATATTTCCCCTATATATATTCCCTATCCCTGTGTGTGAAACATAACATTTAGATTTGCATCTCATTTAGGAAATTAGGGATAGATTAGTGCATTTGCCGGATTAAATTAAGGAAATACCCCTCGAATATGGGATATGGACGAGTATGACTCTCTAACCTTAGCACGCTCGTATTCCCTCTATTAAAGGGAAAATTAAAGTCACAAATTTTAGCCCCCCGCACCCGTTATGATGCATTCCTTTAGGTCATGTATATTTGTATAATTATTTTTTTTTTCTTTCCTTCGGGTCTCATTTTTTTGTATATTCGTGACCTCTTCAAAGAGTCAACTTGGGCATCACAATTCATGTGAATTGCACCAATCAAGCTTTGAAAAGACATCTTGACCCTTCCGATATACATTAGGTCTAGATTTGTATTCATATAGTGACATCCAAATGTGATAAATTTTTAGGTTAAATTAAGAAAATTTTTTACTAAATCACGCAACTAGCTTTAGGCTAGGTTGAAAGGGTGCCTTGGATTTTATCCTTGCCTTCCCTTTCTTCAAACGTGACTTCCGAACAGGTTTCTCTGATTTTCGAATACTTGGAGTTGTTTAAAAAGGGTTTTTCTACTTTTTTATTCAAAATTCATTTTAGGTGACTTGGTACACCTTAACTCCATACCAAGTGGCGACTCCTATTTTTTATTATTAAAAACCCTTTTTAGACTACTATTTTAGGCAAAATCGTCGCATTTTTAAGTTCTATTTTAGGCCCATTTTCTTTATTTATTTTCTAAAAATAAAAAAACATTTTCAATCAAAATTAAATCAAAATTCATTTTATAAAACCCGTAATTATTTATTTTTTCATTAAAAATGAGGCGCGACACCTCTCTCCTCATGACCTCTCCCAATATGGACCACATCTAGTGTAGATTTAATGGGAAAAAAGGCAGGAGGAATGAAGAAAGGAAGGGAAGGATGTGTGAGGAGGAGGCTAGTGCCAGGGATAGGTGGAGGAGAGGGGCCAGGTGGTGAATGGGAAAAGAGGAGACAATGGGGGTGGTAAGATGAGGGGAAAACAAGAAGAGAAGGGAGGACAAGGGTGGTTAATATTACAGGAAGGAGTGGTAAGCGTTTGTTTTGGAAAAATGAGGTGTTTTGGATAAATATCAATATTTTCTTAATACAATTACATTAAACTAAATCAAAATTTTAGATGAACACCTAATAAATAGACCATACAAGTCGAAAATTGCCTATTACATTATTATAGAAAACAACACATCCAGTAAAATTGAACTAATGCAAATATGCAAGGGTTTAACTTTCATAGAACTTGTATAAACAAGTCATATAAATGAAACTATGTCCAGCGAAAATTTAGCTAATTTATTCTCCAATGTAAAACTCTTAGGTCGTGTTTGGATTGTAATTTTCTGAAATTTTTGTACAAAATTTACTATAGCAATTTGATTTATGTGAGGTAAAAAAGTGATTGAAAAATATGTTCGCAAAAAATATAGAAATTATTTGGTGAAAAATTCCTTTCCAAACAAGGCTCACCTATAGCCAATTATCCTACACGAGTGCATGAAGGGAGGAAAAATAGGATTTAGATTAAATTTTTATACATTGTTAGTGCAAAGTTATTTTACACTAACATTTGTGAATGTATACCACATATGCAAAAATTAAATTTCAAATTTAAAATTTAAAATTAGATTACTCATTGACAATGCATAAAAAATTTTACTCATAAGATTTTGTCACCATTTATGATCCTTAGGTTTGTTCCGCCGTATGATTCATTCAACGTTATCCTATTCTTATCCGTTACTATGACTGCAAATTATTTGCAGTATTAAATTTATTATTAGGCAATATTAGTCAAGAAATCAGAATGTGCTTAGATTATATCGACATTTTAGTGGATTACGCCGTTTTGATTATCACTCGAGAATTGGATCGCAATAACTCTGGCTTAAGCTTTCTTGGTATATCATATTCCATGGAACCATGTCCACACACACACAACACCCCCCCCCCCCCCAAAAAAAAAAAAAAAAAAAAACCAAAACACAGCCCCCACCCCAATATATATGTTTGTTAGAAACCCACAGATTCAGTTGAATATAGTATCAAGCCCCAAAATATAAAGTTTGTTAGAAACCCACAGATTCAGTTGAATATAGTATCAAGTTTTACACTTGGTCGACCAAAAAAAGCTATTTACATTTAATGCAAGTTGATCTTATCTTTACAAGCCTTGCCAAAGCATCAGATCTTGTCCACATACAACCTACAGACTACAGGTGGACACTCGGTCCAACAATGAGAGAGAAAAAATTTGAGAATTGGAATCCACAAATGCCTATCAATGGCAAGAAAACAACTCCTCAGAAGGAGGATAACAAATAGGATAAATTCAACAGCAACTGCGTCTGTTCCAAAATTTCCAAACATAACCCAAGAAATTGCAAGCACAAACTGCCGCAATAACATGAAGCTTCTGAAAGTCCTGTATCGGAGATGAGTCCACAAGCATCAATAATTGCTACGCTCCTAAATGAAGCTGCCTGGACGAGAGTTTTTCAATGTAAATACTACCACTCTACCAAACAAAGAGAAAGACCATGTCAGTAAGAGAAGAAGAGCAGTAAACAATCACAAATTTGCTTGAATCATGTAAAACTGGATAATGGATTCAATTAAATCACTTGTAAAATAACAAGGTCTCAACACTTACAAATTTGTTCAAACCCGCCTGCTAGGATGGTATGGGGATGCTAAGCAAGATGAGGGAAGTGCACGCTTAACAAATGGATGGTCCAACAGCTGAGCAGCAGAAGGGCGAGCAATTGGGTTAACTTGGAGACATTTGAGGATAAACTCGCGTGCATCTCCAGAAAGAGTTTCGGGAATATCTGGTGGTTCACCCCTTCCAATCCTAAATAGTGCCGCCATCTATTTTTAGGTCACACATAACAATGACAATGTCAATCTCCAAGATGATTAGCTGCATATCAAAGCTGCCTAAGAACCTAGAAAGATAAACCAACCAAACTGAAATGAACATTATAGGAGAAATTCTTTAATTGGAATATGAACTTCCAATTAAAGAAAAACACTCAGATTCAGTGGATACAGAGAGAGTGAACCAAAAAGACAGGCATCAACACAGACGAGATCGCTATGATGTAATCAAACTGTGATGTTAGTGTTTTCATAGGTTCACGAAAAGAAAATAAAGTCCGTGTATTCTCTAGGCAGCTCTCTATTCTAAACTGCCAGGAAGCACAACCACTATTCAAGTATCCATATATTGTTCACTGGCGAGCAAGAAAAACAATTTTGTGGAGTACGTAAAAATATGCGCACAGTCAACCATTTTTGCAGAGGAAGAACCTTTTCAGTAGCTTTTCCTTTCTTTTATTGAGATGATAAAATGCATACTTCTCCCATAGAATCTACTTATTTGGCATCAGATCATTACCAACTATTCCACACAAGCAGAGGACTACGAATGAATCATATGAAAAGCAATTTGCCAGTAAACACGTTTTTTACTGAAATCATAAAGCTAAGGAGGAAAAAACTTTTGTCAATACACATACTTGATTCCTCAACCAACCAAACATCCGCAGCTCATCCAAATGCACACTAAATAGATCTAGATTTCTAATTAAATTGCAAGTCAGCTAATTCAAAACTAGCAAAACAAAACTTCAACAACCACTCAGTGCTTCCAAATTTAGCACCAATGTGATGCAAATAACCAACCCAATGCATGAGTATATTTTCAGAAGCTGCTTTACAAGAATCACATCAGTATGGAAAGCCAGACAGGTGCTTAGCAGCTTAAGTTAACCAACTTTCACCAACCATTTCATTAAGAGTTAATTACAATTACCTCCCTTGTGGTTTGGCCAAATTACAAAACGAACCCTATAGTTTAGCCAAATTACATTCACCCCCTCATGAGTGACGCCGTTCAAAATAAACTAACTGAAGTAGGGAAATGACAAAACTGCCCTTTGCAAAAAATTACATTTATTTCCCTTGAGGTTTGACCAAATTACAAAATGAACCTTAGCATCTGACCAGAATGCACTTTAACCCCTTCAATAACCAACTATTGGTGAGAAGCCTCTTAATGTGAAGAAAAATGAAACACGAATTAGAAGAAAATGATCGTTACTAACTTGCACAAAATAGTAAACAAAATAAAAATAAATAATGAGAAAACCACTTCCTTTCTCTTCTTGTTTTGCCTGTGGCTGATTCTAGTCGCCACCACACTTTCCCAACCCATTTTACCAAATAAAAAATCATCCATTACATTTAAAATATGGTTTAATATGGAATAATAAGTTTAACGAAACAATTTTATCTTTTATCCATAATACCATATTAAACTTTTGTCCCAGTCTTGAGCTTCTAATTCCTAAATGGACATCTCTGTCAATAAAAATTAAAGTTTAATGCATAGAGATGGAGTTAAAATTAACAGTGTATTTTATGTTTTAGAAAATGGAATTTTATTTTTTGTACATTAACATGGAAGAGGGTTTGTAATATCAACTAACAATAGATGGCCAAATAAACTGCACCAGTGACCGAAACGCTACTATTAATTTTGCCATAAAAAGAATAGGCATAAAAACGGATCAGTAACTAATGGGTACTTTCAGAATTTTATTTAACTTTTTTATTAACCATGCTTATTTAATAAATTTTTGGCTTTTTAAAGTATTAGACTATTTTGCACAAACTGTAGGGTTCATTTTGTCATTTGGACAAACTTTAAGGGACGTAAATGTAATTTGGATAGAAGTCAAGTGAGGTAAATGTAATTCGGACAAAACTCAAGGGAGGTAAATGTAACCAACTCAATTTATAAAAGGGTATTTTGGGGCTTTCAGATTTATATTGTGCTGACGCAAGCAATATTTTTAACAGCAATTGACGTTAGAGGGACATTTGATAAAAGTTTTGCCATCAAGGGGTTTAACTATAATTTAGCCAAACCACAGAGGAGGTAAATGTAATTAACTCTTTCATTAATTACTGGTTTAATTAAATAAGAATCACGACACGGCATATACTGTTTACCCCACGAGCACAACAAAAACATGATACGTACAGGTTCCCAACGCGAGTATGGATACTTGCGTGTCAACATCTCTAAGACTGTGCAACCAAGGCTCCATATGTCTGCTGCAAGACCATACCCCTGGGTCTTCCTATTAACAACCTACAGTCAAAAGGGTTGATAATCAGAAAAAGATGGCAGATCAAAATTAGAAAAATGACATTCCAAAATGCTACTGATTGCACACGACCAAGAATTCTGAGAGAGAGAGAGAGATAAAGTGTATACATGAAATGAATGTGAAATCCAAAAGTAGTTTGTTATCTATGACCAAAGGGGCTAAACATTTGTTTCCAAGAGAAACATTTCAAAATCAAAAGGAACTGGAATATCCTAATACATTTCCTGAACAGAAAATGGCAAATCCCTCGAGAATAGAACAGTACCCAACCATCTGAAAGTTACAATTTTCCCTCCATTTTTCTTTCCCACCCTACTCTCTCTCTCTCTCACCCCCCCCCCCCCAAAATTTTCTCCTTCCGTCTGATAGATGCGTGCTGGACACTGAATAACAGAACAGAACCAACACACCTGAAAGCCCAATGAAGTTCTTTCTCTAAAATGATAGATCCCTCAAGAACAGAACATTCTGAACCCACGCACCATCAAAGTTACAATCCTCCCACCTACTCTCTCTCTCTCTCTCTCTCTCTCTCTCCCAAAACCAACGGATCCCTTGAGAATAGAACTAAACTAACACACCTTCAAAGTTACAAAATTCCCTTCCATTTCCATGTTCCCCCGCAGAGGACAAAGGCATGTTCTCTCCTCTCTTCATATCTTCTTCATGTTTCTCTCCCTCTTTCACAATGATTTCAGAGTTAATCGAAGTCCAAAAGTTACCCAGCCGCAGTAGTCTCCAAATTACTTGAATACTACATTTGTGATAAATATACATATTTTAATGTTTCAAACTCCACACTGATTTATCTTTGCAATCCCGACAGACCCACTTTAGTTTCACTCATAACCCCATTTAGCCAAAGTGATTGTGCCCAATAATTTGGTGGGAATAATATTTCATCAAACGGGAAAAACATAATAATATTTCATCAAAGGTGGGAATAACTACAAGACGTTACCCCAATGTAAATAACGGAACCAAGCCACTGGCCCAAGGTGTACACCAATAAAACTCCAACAAGATTGCCACGTTGACAGCCTTAATTCATTTTAATGCAACCAATAGCAAATTCATCCTTCTTGACCATCAAGTCTTTAGCTAGCCCGCTTTTGAATCTTCTAATTACCTATTGAGTAGTAATTATGGGCAGCCGACATCAGTAGAGATGTCAAAAACTTGACAGATGTGCCTCAATTGCATCCCATATTGTGCAACTTTTGTGAAACAGCTCATCTTTTTACATTTTATTCAGTTCCAAATACTCCCAGTTTGTCCAGTTCGACCTTCAATGGATGAGCAACCTAATTGCATTCACTTAGGTCTAACCTAAATGATGAATTACTTTACATCATGACCTGAAAATAGGCCATCACTACATAAATTCCTTAACCAAGATTTTAATGAAAAACATACAAGCCCCATAAACTAAGGTCGATATGGAAATTGAACTTCAAACAAACTCATTAACAAACCTATACAGAACTCTTTGACTTCAAAAGAGGGGCAGTATCTTCATTAACAAACTCACAAATCAGCAAATTGCATATCCAGATAGCATTATGTATATAAAGACAAATGGGGACATTATATCAATGTCAAGTAAAGAATCATCAAACTACAAGAGAATTGGCAAAAAAGAGCCTTACCTCAGGAGCCATCCAGAATGCAGTTCCCTTGCAAGATTTGACATCATTCAGCTTAGTGGCCTGCATAACATATGCATAGCAACAATAGGATTAAAAATAAGACTAAACCATTTAGAAAGCAATTATGGATAAAATTTGCAAGTGCCAGAAGAAATTTATACACAAGATTACAACCTTTGCAAGACCAAAATCAGCAAGTTTTACAGACCCATTAGCATCCACTAATATATTTGCGCACTTGATGTCCCTGGAAGACAGTTTTGAGATATGAGACATCAGCTAAAGAATCAAACTGACATGAACACAATAAAACTGCCAGCCAAGTACCACTCTAACAGCAAAAGCACAAATGAAACTTCATGATTAAAAAGAAAAAGGAGGAGGAGGAGGAGAAGGAAAAGCTGAAGACGAAGAAGGAGAAGGGATATGGTTGGACAACATTACTACTCTTTCCACCCTGTGATCCCCTAAAAGCAAATCAAAGACAACTTTTAGTTGAAAATTTGCTAAAGAAATTAGCGTCAAAGCGTCTTGCAAAACCCATATTTGAGGGAACAAATATCAAGACAATAACCAAACATAATAAACTCAAAATTGAGAGATGGTGTTTGAGCTTTATCACCTGTGAACCACATTTCTATCGTGAAGATACTTCAGACCATGTAGAATTTGTCTTGTGTATGCTGAGACCTGGGAATCCCTAAGGTTATACTTCTGATACAAACTTAAAAGGGAGCCCTTAGTTACCAGCTCAAGAAAAATGTAGAGTTTGGAGTCATCCTGCAAAAACATCAACTAGCATATAAATAATCATGCTGCATACAAAACTTCTGGAGCAAAAAAAGAAATCCAGTAGAAGCTTCGCAATTCTAATTAACCATTTCCTGGCTTCACAAATTGGTATGCCATTCAGTAAAATCCATCTACAAGTGTAAGATTTCTAGAGGTACAAGACTTCTTATAAGCAGGAGAATTCAATCGCCATTTACACGATGTATACATTTACATTGGAAGTTCAGAGAATGAGTTCATCCAAGAGTCTGCCCAATGAGGAACAGTCTACCTGCTCCAAAAGTACATGTCCAATAAAATCCAATGGTTTGTAACCATCAAGGTTTCTCTGATCCCTGAAAAGCTCCCCTATTCATCTCATTCCATTTTACGCCGAAAACACAGCAAATGCAACTAGTCCATGCTTTTTACATTCTTGCATACCTTGCCTTCTCCAACAAAATATTGCATCTAAAACTCTTTTTTGGTATAACCCAATCATAACCAAATGTACTTAACATACATATACTTATCTCAGGGGGGATCATCATGCTCAGGGGTGAATAGAGGATCAACAAAAATACAGAGTGACGAAGAGAAACAAAGTTCTCAGAAAGCAAATAAACCTTACCTTATCGGTACCATAGTACTGAACTATATTTTCGTGTTCAAACTGGCTCAGAAGAGCAATTTCCTGCAATATAAGAATGGAAATGAATGAATTGGATTTAATTCAGTTACTCCACGGTCCACACATTTAGTTACATGAGGAAACACCTAAGCCTGACTGACCTGTTCAAGCTGGTAAATGCTTTGCCTTCCCTCTTCTCCTTGATCAAGCAGAGAAACCTCTTTTACAGCAAAAAAGAACCCATCACTGCAACAAAAGTACATCTTAGAAAGGTTTAGCACCACATAGTCTACTCAAATAGCACACAAGTTTCTGTTATGCTACTCATTTCCGTATCAATCACAACCACCAAGAGCATGTCTAGACTCTGACAGCAGCAAAAGAGGTAGAAACTAAAAAAGATGTAGTACACCATATTAAACCATTATGCAATGAGGCTTTAAACGAGATAAGTCCTCTCAATATTGTATTTAGCTAAATTTCTACAACTACAGACTACTGATGTTTAAGGTGGCAAACTATGCAACAGCACATCCAAGGGCGCACAAAAAACAATATGTATAACATAGTACCGGGTTAAAGCAATAGCAGAACCAAGACAAACATCACAAAACATATAACTCTTAAAAATCAAGAGAGACATAGAGAGAGAGAGTGCTTACACTTTATAAGTCCAACACATAGGTTTATTTTGCATTGAAAGAAAGGGACAGAAAAGTAGGGATCCGTGGTAAAGAAAAGGAAAATAAAGAAGAGTCACTTGTTCATGAATCTTCATCATAATAGAAGGATAACAGAAGTAAGGGTCTCTCTATAGAATTCACTCTTAATTCCCACACACTGTAAGAAACTTTGAGAAGGGCATGAGGCAAACTACCTAGCCTCAGTGGGAGTAGTACTAGCCTAAAGGATGTTGGGCTACAGGAAGAGAGCCACAAGTCCAGAATCAGGAACTAAGCGAAGTCGTGAAAAATGCGAGGTTCCTTGTTGTAGCACCAAGTATTTTTCTTCCTTTGCTCTTTGACAGTATAAATAATTTCTAACAAAACTGAATTTTCCACTGCAAGAACTATTAGTTTAACAGGACAGATAGCATAACATGCAAAAAGCACATAAGTTCCTATTTTACCTTTTCTGCCTGACCTTCCAGAGAAGGGATTGAGATCCTTCCACTTTCTGTCCCAAAATACCAAACATGGGAAACAGAATTCTCCCACTTTAAAGCCTTTCTTCCCTCTCTTTTATTAAACTTTTCACTTGGCTTTTCTATTTTCAACCTAAAGCCTCAGACATAGCCCTTATTCATTTGGATTTTGAGTGTCTATCCAATATTGACATTTTAAATGGTGCTAAAATATCGACAAAAATTAAGCTTACTGTTCATATTCATGAAACGCCACATTTTTCTTTTAGAGTTTTGCAAAGCGATTCCAGCAACACCTACTTTACCCACCAATATCACTTCACCAAAGGTTGTAACTTTTAAGGTTATAACTTTTGCATCCACTAAACATTATTTAGGGCCACCAAGTTCTTAACAATTTATCTGAGCATATGCATGAATGTATAACTTACATTTACGTACATATCCATGCATATGTTCATACCCGTACGGAGATTATCTTCCCAGATATCACACCAGAGAAAGCTAACAAAATTTTAACGAACATGCATCTTTACAAACATGCTACAAAACACAAGAACGGAGGAATCCAAACATCTGGCAGAGATTCTTTGGAAAATTAAGAAGCAATTCTTTTACAGGACTTCAATACTCCTTCCACTAGTAAGCGAAATACAGAAGCAGCTATTATACAGTTGAAGTTAGAGTTTCACTAAACTTATGCAGCCAAAAAAGGTCTTCAAAGATTAACAAAATTCTAGATTAAAGACGATACAGTGAATTTTATACTTTAAAAAGTTTTCACACTTTAACATTTACTACATACTTCTGATCCCACTAAGCTCTACCTTTCTACTTCTTACATTCTCATTTTGTTTTCAAAGTTCAGCATGTTGTGGAGATAAAACAATGATAATTGTGATAAACCACACAAATTCTGTGTTAACTTGTACTTATGACGAAGCAGCATGAAGGCCATCAGAAAAATTTTTCTTCAGCCAAAATGATAATTGTGTTAAACCGCACAAATTCTCTGTTTTGGTTTCAAAACTTTTTCCTGAGCCAAAATGGTCAGTCAACTAATAAGCGCATACAATTTTTTGTTACTCATTTAATAAAAGTGTACGTTCTTTAAGTAATAAAACTTAGAGCAAATGGAATACATTGTCACCAAACCATTAACTTTGACTTCCTTCAGTCACTTAAACAATTTATTTATAGCTAAAAATGTCACTCAACTCTTAAAAGCATCACTCAACTCTTAAATGTCACTCAACTATACTCAACTCAACTCCATGCAATTCAGGAGTTAAGGTTGGGGAAGAGTCACGGACCTTACATTCACGAAAGTTTTTTAGGGGCAAAAATGTCTAGAAAATCTTTCAGGGAAATTTTGAAAAGAAAAAATGTTTCGGGAATCAAAATAGCTAAATCAGAGAAATAGAGACTCCAACTAAATTATATAACAAGCTGCTACACCTGTCTAATTAATAAAACAAAGCCTCCACTACTACCACCTTCACTAGCAGGGTTCCTACTCCCTATCTCTCTCCCTGCCCCTCGTGGCACTCATTTCAACGAAGATGATGACATCACTCTTTCCCCCCACTCACTCTAACTAAATTATATAACAAGTCCCTACACCCGTCTAAGTAATATAACAAAGCCCTTAATACTACAACCTTCACTACCAGAGATCCTACTCCCTATCTCTCTCCCTACCCCTCCTGGTACTCATTTCAACAAGGATGATGAAATCACTCTTTCCCACCTCCCCGGTCAACTCAAATCCCTCAATTCCCCAAACCCAAAACCACCACCAAGAACAATATTAGCTATTTGACAAGGCAGTTTTGTTCAACAATTACTTCCTCCCAGCACTTAAGAGCCAATTATTCTCCCTGGGCTTTTGTGAGGAAGCCCAGCACCCTATCATCTTCTGCTTGCTGCATCATCTTGATACCCTGGTGAAAAATTGATTTCTATTTCGGGGTTTATTAAGAAAACAAAAAGACTGGATTTTTGGAGAAAGCTTGTTAGATTGAGTGTAATGGGATTGTAAATTCATAATCAGGTTTCAATCAATTCCTGAGATTGAGAAGTGGATTTCTGAATAAGTAAATGAGATTGTCCGTCTAGATGTGATAAGGAACTATATGTGCATGCAATTCATGTGACATCCTTTCTACATGCATTAGACGGGATGACCAAATGGTTACCTTTTAAGAGTTGAGTGACATTTTTTACTCAAACAAAAGTTTAACCAGAAGAGGTCAAAGTTAATGGTATGGTGACATTGCGCACCACCTGCTCTAGAACTTACATTTTTTGTTCAGAAAAATATGCCAGACTTAATTGAATGATCATTTTAGCAAAAGCAAAAGTTGACCTATCAAATCATGGAACTTTGAATAGTTTAACAATCATTTGCACAGTTTGGTCAGAAAACATTGCAGTTATGTTTTTCAATAAACAATGTCACGGACCATCTTTTTCCTTTGGTAGTTGTGCTGCTTTCAGAACTTTAAAACTGACAAGAGTTAAAGCTTAATCTAGAGGCAATAGCAGAAACAGATGCTTTTGTAGATGATTTTGTTTTGGACAAATTCTCCATTTCTTAAACTGTGCCCAAGTTGACCGTGCAATAAAACTTGAAACGGAGGAAGTACTCTATCCTTTAGAGAACATAAACCTAAAATACTGAGCAGAAGTATTTCAGCTAAGAAACAGTTAGCAAAGAAACCCCCTACCCCGAAGTAATAAATTCCTAACCCATCTCAAAATGTTCAGTTGTCAAAATAAATGCAGAAATTGCCTTTGAATTTATTTTTCAAAAAATTGAACCAGTAAATAAAAAAGGTCAAAATGACCAGTCGTGCAAAAGCACTATAAATTTCCAACAAATGAAGTTTTGAACATTAAGAGCCAGAGTACACATTTCCTCCCTATAGGAAAGCATAGTAAGAAGTGTTCCATTCAATGAGCTCATACATCACAACCGGTCAACCCTATATGGGCCAATTAGCCATAGAATAAAGCTAATAATTGTCAAAGAATTAAGATAATTGGCTTTGCAAAAAGCTGGGGGAATAAGCATCTTAGAAGTCTGGGTTACCAAAACAGATAACAGTTTGCATTTGGTCTCAAAATGAAAACCAGTAACTTTTCCAACTTCTAAAGCATCTTTTTCCTCATAATCTCCAACTCAACTCCTTAATTCTATATTTTAAGTGATCATCAATTCAATGTCAACTTCCAGGATCAAACAAATGGCATGCATGTTGATGGAGGACTATAGACTAGGGGGGAAAAAAGCATGTCAAAATCCTACAAGCAAAAAGAAGAAACAAGCATAATACATAATAAAGCAGGAAAAAGTAAATCAAATACAAATAATTTGGACGTACTCGGCAATCCCTTCATAGACCGACCCAAACGATCCACGTCCCAAGAGATCACCTTTCTCCCAATACGTGATAATGCGTCTAAATCTCCCATTGGGCGAAATATTTGACATAGGCTCCGTAGTAGTGCTAGATGAATCATCGTCAATCGAAGTTGTGGTAAATGAACATGATCCTGATAGCATGCCATTCTCTCCAGTTATCGTCCTCCTCACCACCACATCACGAACCTCCTCTTCTTCCTCCTCCAGATAGCCCTTTCCACCCTCATCATCAGAAGTAACAGCATCACTAACCTCAAACCTAAATGGAACCCTATCATCCTCTGGGGCAAAGGACCTCAGGATATCCCAAGTTGAGCACCCATTATCAATAACAGGTAATGACATAGCAGGTGGTGGTGCCAAAGCTGGTGGCCTCACACCTTTGATGCCACCACCACCTCCACCACGACCAATTATCTCAACACCCTCATTCCCATTGAGATTCCCATCACCATCCCTAACATGATTTAATTTAACCTGCTCATCTATTCTGCTAGATATTGCATCAGTTATTCTAACACTATCTCCTAACCTATACAATAATTCACACACAACATCAGGCGCTGCACCAACACTTCCTCCATTGACATCAATAGGCACATTACCCGGCAATCCACAATCAATCTTCTCGATAATTTGATCACCGCAACTAATCGCAGAAGAACTATTTGAACATCCGAAATCAATACCAAGGATTTGTGGATTAGTTAAACTAACTCCAGAGCTAGCAACAGAACTACTCAAACATCCAAAATCAATCCCCTCATTTCTAGGACTAATTACATCACTAACCCTAGGCGAAGCAGCACAAACTTCACCATCAGTATCTCCAGCTCCAGGACTACTAACACTACTATAATTAAGCCGTGAAAAACGGGGAAGAACATCGGAAGATGACCGAACCTTCATCGCCTCCCAAGCATCAGTAGGAATAGCAAAATCTTCTGGTCCAGAAAGGCCCAAACTTCTGAAAATAACCTCATACTCACCCTCCCCGTTCCCTTCAATTCTGAAGCTGGTCTTCTCCGACAAAGGATGAATCAGATCAAGCGATCGAGTTCTTGTCGCCGTCGCCGCCGCCGCCGCCGCCGATGATGAAGACGCCGAAGAGACCGACGAATTTTCCTCCGAAGAAGTTGAAGGCAGCTCATAGTCTATATTCTTCAACGCGTTTCGCCGCTCCAACCTCGGCTTCGGCTTGGCGGCTGGGCTATCCCGACTCCCCATCCGGCTGCCGGATTTTTTACGAGTAATGAAGATATTTGGTAAACGATGCATTGTAACAGTGGGTTTGATCCATGAATTAGCTACAATTAGCGGAATTATTTTGATTATCAGAAGGAGTTGACTAAAGTAAGTAATAGATATTTTTTCTGTGAAATTTGAGGGAAAATGGTAAGAGCGAGGAGAAGCCTAGGAAGGAAGGAAAGGAAAAAGACGAGAAAAGACGGGTAAACGCCAACGCCGTGAAGGAGAGAGAAGAAAACGCGGTGCCAAGCTGGAGAGCTGACGTGGGTGATTCCATCATTTCCTTCTGTGTATTTCTTTTCTTTGTTTGTGTACTCTCTTACCTTTTACCTTTATGATGGGCCTAATTTTGGTTTTTTTTTTTTTTTTTTGGTGTCCTTGGGGTGATTATTAGGTCTATATTGGGAGGCTTTTCCCAAAAATGATTTGGGAAAGGTTAATAGTCAACAACGTGAATTAGTTGTGTTATGAGCTTTACGAAATAAATACTTAATCGAGTGCATGTTTTCATGTGAACATCAATTCAGACTATGATTTCTTTATTTTTTGAAAAAAAGGAAAGATGTTATTAATAATGTGGAGTTAAGAATTACATAAGTTTAGCTGCGATTGCAAGCTTGTAAGGAGAACTTGTTGCCTAAAACAGACATTGGTAAAAACACATAGCAGCCCAAGCCCAAACTATTTCCTGCAAGCAAACACAACGGCGATGCCTTTGAATGATCCTCTAGGTTGTGTTTGTGTTTGGATTCAACAATTTAAGTGAATTTGATTTCATATCCTTCACCCAAATCCCTTTGACTGTTTGGATAATTTGAGAAGAATTTGGAGTTGAAATCCTGCAAATTTTGTAGTTTAAATGAGTGGATCTCAAATTCACCCAAAAACCATTTTAAATTTCCTTGACTTAAGAATCCATTCTTTTATGTGTGTAAACTGAAGAGTTGACTGCAATTGCCAATTGCCGCCAATCGTCGATATGGTATTATTTGGAATAATTATTGTGGTACTTTTTATGATGTGATGTATGTGAGATAAAAAAGTGCTTGGCAATATAAAAAGGTGGGTTGGAAAATGTGTTTATGATGCAAGCGAAATATTATTTGGGATAAGTTCACTATCCAAACAAACCATGTTAGCTACTCCGCTAGTCAAAGTTATAGAAAAAAATATGATATCACAATAGTTTGTTGAGAAACTCACTATAGTTAAAAAATCTTGGGAAAATCGTTCAAAAAGAGCCTCACATTTTGTAAAATGATTTTTTCATCCCTCATTTTTAAAAGTGTAATTTTACGTTCCTTACAAATTCACACGGATCAAATTTGGTCCCTACTTAAGTTTTTCACTAGTTTTTTGCTGGAATTCATCACGTGGCTTGCATGTGATCATTCTTTAGAGGCAAAATTGTCAAATCAAAATTTACACAATCCGATCTATAATCCCTTACATTTCACAAAATGAATTGTTTCGTCCCTCATATTTCACAAAATGAATTTTTTCATCCCTCACATTTCATAAAATGAATTTTTTCATCCCTCATTGAACATGTGTGCGAATAGTTTTTTTTTAAATCTATGTATATATCTATTTAATTTCACCTGAACAATATGAATAGCAAGTAATATATCTCTATTTAATTTCACCTAAACAAACTAATTGTAGTTATACACATGCTATTCAATAGATATATATATATATATGTTTAAATCTAACAATTTTGTTTTAAACCCATATATATATATATATCTATCTATTTAATTTCACCAAGTGAATCTATTCAATATTTGTAACTTTTCCTTTTTCACTAATAATTCATTTATTGAGTTGTGTAATAAGGTCATCTAATTAATCAGTCCTAATTCGAATTCTATAGTCATGATAACAAATTGCAGTTTTTTCAAAGTTTTTACTCGCCACCTTTAAGATCAACAATTGAATTTCTTGTCTTGTGATTATTTTAAAATTTGAAAGTGTCAATCATTTACTTCTTTTGTCATACTTTTCCTTTGTTTATTTTTCTGTCCAAATTTAATTCGGTATAAATACCTGATAATATGTGCAATAAAATGTCTTCTTTATTTTCAATTTTTGAGTAAAAGGAAATGAACTTGAATGAAAAACTAACAATTTTTTTTAAAACCCTATATATATATATCTATTTAATTTCACCTGACCAGTATATTTAGGCAAAATAGAGATATATTACATGCTATTCATATTATTCAAGTAAAATCAAATAGATATATATATATATATATATGAGTTTTAAAAAAAGTTATTCGTACACATGATCAATGAGGAATGAAAAATTTTATTTTGTAAAATGTGAGGGATGAAGCAATTCATTTTGTGAAATGTGAAGGATGAAACAATTCATTTTGTGAAATGTGAAGGATAAAAAAAATTATCTTGTGAAATATAAGGGACAATGGATTGGATTATGTAAATTTTGATTTCATAATTTTGCTCTTCAAAAATGATCATGTGTAAGGCACGTGGTGGATTCCGACCAAAAACTAATCGAAAACTTAGATAGGGACTAAATTTGATCAATTTAAATTTGTAAGAGATCTAAAAGTACACTTTTAAAAGTGAAGGACGAAAAAAGTCATTTTGCAAAATGTGAAGGATGTTTTGAACGATTTTCCCAAAAATCTACACATATATGAAAATTTGTTTGAGTGGAAAAGGAGTTATTGACTGTTAATTTGCTAAAATAGTTGCTGAAAGTGAAGTGGTGGATCTAAAATGGTAGGGATGTAAACTCAAGGCGGGAGAAGAAAAGGAAGAATGAAAAATTGATTTTCAACCCTTGAACTTTGCAATTATTCAATTTTTACCCCTCATGTTTTGCTAAAATATAAAATTCTTATGTAATGTAACAACTCTTAGCCAATCAATGAATTTGGATGAACTAAGAATTCTAGATCCACTAATTTCAAACTCATTGATGTTAAATATCTCATCAAAATCAAATGAATCAATCCAAACGCATCTTTAAATAAGTTAGGAGAAGAGTACAGTCTATCTTGATGAGCATCGAGGTGGGACAATGTTACATTGCATGTAAAAGAAGATCAATTCAAGAAAAAGGTTCAACATGTAGCACTAACAATGTTTGCACCATTGTAGAATTTTGCCCAATAATTCTTCCATCTGCATCCAAGATTAGCACCTAATAACATCTGTTTTATTAAATGAATCAAACAAGTTGTTTGCGACTAAAATGAATGCCACATTAGACTCCAAAGATTAAGGACAATGCTAGCATAAACTGATGTTACCAAATGGACAAGGCCTTTTTGGAAACAATTCCTAGAAATGAGCTTTTAGTCTGAACTCCTTCAGTTTTAATGCTTGAGTCCATTGACAATAGGCAGCTTGCAAAATATTTTTCAATGACATGTTCACCCCTTCCCACTAGTTCTTCGGACTGGCAAAAATTAAAATGAACCTGGTCCATGGCTCTAGTTGTGGACCCTGTGGTTCTTAAATAGCCACGTCACACTTTTGCCTTTGTTAATGGGGAAAAATAAGTTAGATCTCTACCCTTGGCCTAGAAGACAATCCCACGAAGTACTTTCAAAAAGAAAATAATGAGAGCATGCGATCCAATGGTTCGAGTTCAAGTGAAGGTTGAAGTGAATCCGAATGCACATCTTTAGTTGATTGTTTTATTAAGTATTTTAGTTGGTAATGCTTAAGTTCAATAAGGCCGAAATTAGTTTCTCCTAGTTGATTTAGGATTAGTCATTTAGGTAGTTCAAAGTAGTTTGGGATTGTAGGGTTTTCCTATTTTGATTTGGATTTGCGTCTTTGTAGCATATAAAAAGGCAACGTTATTTCATTAATAAAGTTAGAATGTTTTAGTCCAGAAAATTGTGTGAGAGTTTGTCTCTTGGCTCTTCGTAGCTACCTTTGAACATCTTAGAAAAGTTATAAGTATTCGTTTTGGCTTATTAAATATGAATCACACTTGTTTGTGGCAATTTTCTACCAAACCTTAGTTCGCTGACTCGTTAGGTTGTGGGTTGAGATAATGTCAAGAAGTTTGCACCTCAGGATTTAGATTCGTAGGTTCTCCACTATCAAGCTTAAATATCACCATTACAATCCGGACTTATTGATCATGAGTTTCGTTATACAACAGAGATTGTATCAGTTAGTATCAGAGCAAGGTCGATGGTATTCAGGTTATATCCTTTTATTCTTTGTGTTTGAGTCAATTTGTTGTTCTTCAATTTGTTTCTAGGGTTTCTTTAAAAAAAAAATTTGTTACTGTTCATTGTTACTGTAGCAATTAGTGTTCATCATTACTGTTCATCCAATGGTTACTATTCATCCCCAAAAAAAATTTCTAGGTTCTAGGGTTTCTTTCTTGGAGTCATTAGGGTTCTTGTTATTTCTTTGCTATCCACAAATAATTTCCTTTTTTGTGTCGTTTCTTGTTGCTAAATCTTGTGTCGTTTATTGTCTCTTTGTTAGTTAGGATTTCAAGTTAAAAAGAAAAAAAAAAAAGCAGAAAAGTAGCTCCTACCTTGTTTCTTGTTTGTGTCGAAGCTGGATATTTTCTCCAAGAGGTTTGCAAGCTTGAATCTTGTTTATCTTGTGTTTCTTGATCAAGTTTCTTGCAATTCTTGAATTTCTTGATTATGTTCTTCAAGTTCTTGAACTAAAATTAAAGTTCTTGAACATTTTAGATCAAATCTTGAAGTTCTTGACAAGTCTTGAACACACCTTCCAAAATCTTGATCTCGAATCTTGTTGATTATGCGCGGACTGTTTTGGAAAAAGAAAAATTTTTGTATCCGATTGCAAAAAGAAAGAGAAAGAAACAAGAAAAGAAGGAAGAGAGCAATTGGGGTTGGTTTCCAACAAAACAGCCGCCAGCAAGTTTCCTAGTTACATTCAGATTAGCTTTTCTTTCGTGGCAGATTTGGAAATTAAATCCAAAACCTGTTTGGAGAACTTCAAAACAGATTCTTAAATCCCGAATTCACTTGAAAAGGAACCAAATTGCACCTAATTCAGTCTAAATAAATTCTTGCTGCCAAATTAATTTCCAGCAACAATTTTTAATCGGGTAGAGTTTATTTTCTAGGGAATATTTCAGCCGATTCTTGTGAGTCTTTTCTAGCATCAAATTTATTATTCCTGCAGTGTTTTAGGCTTCTAAAAACTCAGTTTATCACTTGTTTTCAGTCCTTCATTTGTCTTAAATTCAAGCTGCACTTGTGAGATAATTGTTGGTGAGTTAACTTGAACACTTGAAGGAACTTCTAATTTCTTTAAGGGAGGTGACAAGGACCTCGAGAAAGTTGTCGTGAAACTATTAGAGTAATTATCTACTTGAGTGAAAACACAAGTGTTGAGTGTGTCGCGCCCCAATTTTTTGTGATAAAAAAAAGTATTTACAAAATATGTGGTTTTTCATTTAAAAATAAGTGAAAAGGGGTCTAAAACGGTACTTTAAAGAATGTGACAGTTTGAGCCCAAAATTTAGTCTAAAAAGGGTTTTTAAGAAAATAGGAGTCGCCACTTGGTATTGAATTTAGGTGAACCAAGTCACCCAACAAATATTTCTTAACAAAAATAAGAATAAAATCCTTTTCGACAACTCCAAGTTTTTGAAGACAAGAGAAAATGAGTTCGAGAGTTACAATTGAAAAAAGGAAAGATAAACGCTCTATTGACTCAAACCTAAGACATCCTTTTAACCTAGTCTAAGTTAGTTGCGAGATTTAGTCAAAAATTTTCTTAATCTAACCCTTCAATTTATCACGTTTGGATGTTTCCTACATGGATGCAAATCTAAATTTATAGACAATATCGAAGGGACAAAATGTCCATTCCAGGGTTTAATTGATATCAATCGCATTAATCGTGAAGACCAAAATAATCCCTTGAAAGGGTCACAAGTATGCAAAAATGAAATTGAAAAGAAAAGAGAATTAAATTATATATAAATATAAGTGATCAAGGAAAAAGGGATGCAATATAATGGGAACGGGAGGTAAAAACTCATGATATAATTTTCTTATACAGGGATTGATGGGGTATTTAAATTAAAAAGTTATAATCGCCCATTTCGCATGTTCAAAGAGTAATTCTCCTAATCTAGACAAGCAAATGAACTAATTCATTTTACAATTTCTTAAATGAGATGCAATCCTAAATGATTATATGATTAACACATATAGAGGGTAGGGGATAATACAATAGGAAATATCATGCAGATGAGAAAAGATCCTAAAATAAAAGTTTGCATAAAAATATAATGAATGTCACACAAAAGATGAATCTAATGCATGAACGACCTAAAGGTCTAACATTGGACTAACCCATTTCTAGAAGTCCTTACTAGTGTTGGACTAACAAGTAAGTGGAGGGAGAAACTACAACTAGCGTTGGACTAGTGTGATGACGTCATGTATTCTTAATACATAGTAAAATAAATAAAACATAAATTAAAACAAATAAGCACATAAGAGCACATCGCACGTAACACATAAGCATAATATTTAGGTGCAAAAATCCTAAGGAAAGCGGATAAAACATATAAACACATAAGTCATATAAACATACAAAACCTATCTATTACAACGGGGAGTCTAATTACAATCTGAAATGGGGAAATATAATAAAATAAACATATCTATTCTATCTATTATAATAGAGGACCTAATTACAATCTAAAATGGGAAAATATGATAAAATAAACCTACCTATCCTATTTATTAAATTGGTTTATCTAATTACAATTTTTTTGCAAAAATATTACCTATCTATTACATCTTGAGATATCTAAATACCTCCCAAATAATTATACAATTAACTAAACAAACATAAAAAATTTTGAATGAACATTTGAATCAAATAAATAAGAAAACATGTAAAAATATATAAACACATAGAAGCACGTAGGAGTACATAAGAGTATGTAATTAAAATTTAAATGATAATATGGGTACCTTGTGACAGCCCCACTTACCCCTAAGGCGAACCAAAGAGGTTAGCGGACTGCCTGCCCAGCTCTCGTCAGGACTAACGGTGCAGTATAGAGCGATCTTTCACGTTCCGGAACTTATAACGCGCGCAAATAAGGCAAAAGGGCAAAATAACCCAAAATAAAAGAAAATGAAATCCGGAGTCGGCCATGAATAGTAACCGACTCGTCCGAACCCAACCAAACATCGAATTACATAAACCACATAACATTTAGCCTTTACAAACCAAAAATGACATTTAAAAGTGATACAAAAGTCGCTACATATATGGTTTGCCAAAACAAAAGTGAAAACGGCCCTAATGATACATTTAGGGTCCCATTTTATATACAATACAAAAGAGTCATTCATCTAGTTCATTTGGCAACCATTTATCAAAATTCATTCCAAAAGAGTCATATTCCTGTAAGGAAAACAAAAGGAACGGGGTGAGCTAATTGCCCAGTGAGAATACAACTCAAGCAACCAAGTTCATGGATACATCAAGCTTAACAGTCCAATTTACCAAAATAAATAAAGCCACACATTAATAATGAGGATAAAAGGATACGGGTGGCTCTCAAGAGCCCTTTTCCTCGTTTGAATTCTTGATCAGGTCTCATTGACTCTCCGTCAATGTCTGAAAGGTAACCAACCGTAGACTCCTCTTAACTTCCATTCCCTTCCTCCTAACATTCCTCAACCGGGCCCGAAATCCAAACACTTGCATTGTGGTATTACTCGAGTAAACCGGAATCAAGAGTCTCTCATACTACAAGATTCCCTATGATGTTGCCCCAAGGCACATTAATTGGCACGACCAAGCCCTCGCCGGCTCGATTCAATCAATAACCAATGGGGTTGAGCTCATGGATAATATTTGAAGTCATGTATTTCATTTCATATAACATTTCATATAACTTTCCAATAACATGCGGAACAATATGTGAAAGTGATAAAGTACACTCTCACCTGGATCAATCAACATTCAACATCTCAAGTACAAAGATCAAAGCCATGTAATAGCACATAAGTGAGTAGTACACTCACCAAGCTAGCACAATGTGGTTTCAAACACTTTAGTCAAAAGAACGTTGTGCACCACCGTCACGCCCTAAAAACATGCAAACAAATACAATGAGACTCGATAACGAGTCATAAACCAAGGCCAAACATGACCCCAATAAGGTTCCATAAACATTTACAAACAATAGAGGAAACCAGAAATTAAGAAAGGGCTTTAACTAAGGCCTTGATATGAAAACCGGATTTGACCTCATAATGCGGTAATGGCACAACTCTCACTACAATTATCGGATGGGGGTGTAAGACCCACCATTTCGAAGCCAAGAAACAGAACTACAACAATGTAGAAGGTCACTCAATCCAGTTCCTAACACAACTAGGTCAAATATACGAAATACTATACCAGAATTCCCAAAACAGGTTTGCAAAACGCAGAAAACTGTAATCGGTATATCTCAGTCCATACAAGTCCAAATGCCGAAATTCCAAAGGCATATGTTAGCTAAGACATTCAGGTACATTTCATCAGAAGACACCAACTTCAAAATCCAAACCAATTCCAGTCAAAACAGGCAATTTCTATCGCAGTTCGGACATTCTGTGCACCAAAAACAGCAACAGTAAAAACGGCATAACTCACTCTACACTCGTCCAATTGCCCTGAAATTTTGTAGGCACACTAAACTCATCAATACCTACAACTTTCATGTTTTGAGAAAAGTCCAAATCGGCCTCTAGCTATGACCTAAATTTTCGGACAGAATAGGGGTTCATGAACCCTAACTTTGCACATTTCATTCCAATTCCAAAATTGGTTGCATTTAATAACAATTCACACCCACTAGAGTCATTTCCAACCATTACAATTCATCATACAAGCCCCCAACATCAAGATCCTATTAAACCAGAAAAATTCCCAATAAAATAAAAACTTCACCAATGCTAGAAAAATCATCTTAAAACTATAACTGCTCATAAAATCCACTAAGAAAATATGTCTAAGCCAGAAAATGCAGAAAACATGCAATTAAGGGGAAATAAACCCTAGGAAAATAATGAGGGTTTTACGGGTTCTCACATACCTCCCTTGTGAAGTGGTGATTAAATAGAGTCAAATTGCTCTATTTATACTCAAAATGAATAAAAGTATCATGGCACCAATTTAATTGATAATAATAATAATAAGTACTAAATTCACATTAATGTATCAAACATAAAGAAACTTAAGGTGATGCGCCCCATTTTTTGAAAAATAATAAAATCTAAGTTTTTAGGTGCTAGAAAAATGAATTTTTGATTTGAAAAATGATTTTTTTATTTTAGAGAATAAATAAAGAAAAAGGAAGGGCCTAAAATGGGACTTAAAATGTGCGACGGTTTAGACCTAAAATAATAATCTAAAAAGGGTTTTTAAGAAAAAATAAGAGTCGCCACTTGGTATTGAGTTAAGGTATACCAAATCACCCAAAATATGTTTTTTAAATAAAAAATGAACAAAATACTTTTTAGACGACTCCAAATTTTCAAAAAATAAGAGAAAAGAGTTCGGGAATCACGGTTGAAGAAAGGGAAGGCAAAGATTTGATCTAAGGCATACTTTCAATTTAGTCAAGGCTAGTTGCGTGATTTAGTCGAAAATTTTCTTAATCTAACTTATAAAACTTATCACATTTAGATGTTTCTACATGGATGCAAATCTAGATCTAATGGATATCGAGAGGGTCGAAATATCTGTTCAAAGTTTAATTGGTCCAAATCACATTAATTGTGATGCCCAAAATGATTCATAGAAGAGGTCACGAATATACAAAAATGAGATTCAAAGAAAAGAAAATTTATAATAGATAAATATACGTGACCTAAAAGAGAAGAATGCAACATAACGGGTATGGGGGACTAAGATTTGTGATTTCAATTTTCCTTTTTATAGAGAGAATGAGAGCGTACTAAGACTAAGAAACCACACTCATTCATTTCCCATATTTGAAGGGTGACTTTCCTAACCTAATCAAGCAAATGAACTAACCTACTTCTAATTTTCCTAAATGTAATGCAAGTCTAATTATCATGTTTTGCGCACACAGGGAGAAGGGAGATAATATAAAGGAAATATCATGCCAAATGAGGAAAAGGATTCTAAAAGTGAAAAGTTGCATGAAATGCAATAAATGTCAAGTAAAGTATGAATTCTAGCGCGAAAACGGCCTAAAGGGCTCTAGCATTGGACTAACTCATTTCTACAAGTCTTCACTAGTGTTGGACTAATGAGAAATCGGAGAGAAAGGTCACAACTAGCGTTGGACTAGTGTGATGACCTCATGCATTTATTATAACTAAATAAATCATATAAAATATAATTAAAGCGAGTAAACACATAATGTACATAGAACACGTAACACCTATGCATAATTTCCAGATGCAAAACCCTAGTGAAATCGAATAAACACGTAAGCACACAAGCATGCAAGCACACAAGCAAATAAATGCAAATAAAAGTCTAGCTATTACATTCGGGATCCTAATTACAATCTAGGGGGAATTTTAAAAATAATAACCTAACTATTACATATATCTAACTAAATACATTTTTAACAAAAATTAAAACGTATCTATTACATAGGCTAGCTAAATACATGTCTTGAGCATCTATCTATTACAATTTGGCATTTAAATGCCTCTCAAATAATCATCAATATTAAATAAAATAAATGAAATTTAAAATGAATAAAATGAGAATTAAAAAAAAAGCACTCAGGACATGCAATTACATATAAAAACACATTGGAGCACATAAAAGAACTTAAAATAATAAAAGAAGTTATCTCTCTTGAAGTTGTGGTTAAATGGGGTGAAATTTGTCCTATTTGTTCTCCAAAATCAACAAAATAATCAATGCATCAATTTAATTATAAAGAAATGGAAATAATCATGAAATCTATCAAATCAAGCATTTAAATGAAGTATAATTAATAATTAAAGAAGATAAACAACTTGTATTTAAGAAATCAAAACTATCAAGGACCTAATTGCAAAATTAAGAAAGTTTTGGGGTCAAATTATTACAAAGATTAGGGATCACAGTTAAAGAAAAATAAAGTTTAAGGACCAAATTGTAATTAAATTAAGGACCTGATTGAAAGAAATCCAAAGTTTTTAGGGTCACAATAAGATTATTCAAAAGTAAATGGACTAAGTTACAATTTTTGGATCAGGTTTTCCTAACCAACGGGCCATTCTTTTATTTTCTTAGGCCAGAAGCCACTTAGTCCAACCGAAAGTTCAAAGAAAACAAATAGTCCAGCCCCATCTTTTGTTACTCAAACCCAATCGAAAAATGCATGGGTTTTGGTATCCAAACCCAATCGAAATCCAACCAAAATCACTAACGACCCATTATCTAAAGCCCAGCCAAAATTCAATCAAAATAAACCAATGACCCATTCCCTAAATCCAAACAAAATAAACCTAAACCCAAAAACTAGCTTTCTTACAAAACCCAACAAATATTAAATCAACTAAAAATATTAAACCCTAATCATACCCTAAAGTACAAAATTAATCTATCCAAAAACATGAATAAAATATGCACAAGATGATTAAAACTTAAAACGGATCAAAACGGTTCATTTGCAGAAGTTTTTGGGCCATAGTGAAATTAGGCAAAAGTTGAGGGGTCAAAATGAAAAATTCCAGATTTCCATGCAGATTGATTCGAAGGAGCTGTCTTCCTTCTGCAACTTTCTGGGTTTGCTATGGAAGTTCATTTAACCAGCCAACATTCACACGCATATTGCATCATGAAAAGGAAGGCAATCAAGACCTTATTCTAGGGAACAATTCAAGTCAGAGTCTTTTCCAAAAAACTATTAGCAAAATCATCCAAAACATTAACAAGGTTCCCCAACTTCAGTTGAAGAAAGTAGATTCTAGGAACCAGAAGAAAGATCGAAAAGCAACAAAATTGCTCAACTAAAGGAAACCTAACACTAGTCAAATCATTCACATGTCTTGCCCTCCCTTTTCGCAACAAAAGGCAAAGATTAAACCGAAAAAAAACATAGCCTGCATAGCCAAGGTATCAAACTAAGCAAATAAGCAAGAATCCAATGCTCAGATTTAGAAGATTTGATTTCGCATAGGAATTGAAATGAACAAGATGAGGGTTTAGAGTTACCCGTTTGCTGCCTTTGGAGTCGAAACCTCAGTAGGAACTCGTAAGAGGATGAGCGAAGTCCACCAGAAAATGGAAGGAGATAAGTTGTAGGTTCTGATGAAGAAACGCGAACTTGGGGACTGTAGCCTCAAATTTGAAGGCTATAATGGTGTTTTTACCGAAAATTTTTTGAAAAAGAACTACTCCTCTACAACTAGAAAGAGTGCAGAAACAAAAAAAAATCCTCAAAATAACTCGCAACCAAAGAGAAAATCGTTCCCCAAAGTGGCTGAATGATCAGCCTGTTTCACCATTTTCTGTAAAAATTTTCTTATTCTTTTTTCTCTTTTCTCTTTTTTCCCTTGGTTTTTCTTTTCCCTGCCGCTCTCTCTTTTCTTTCTTGTTCATGCCATGTTTTTTAGCCTTTCTTTTGTTTTTATACCAAACAAAAAACTCCCCCCAACCCTAGCATCTAAGGTGTAGATTTGCTGCATCTTTCTGGCAAATATGAACCATTAGATTTGCTAGGCTTCTAGATTTTTCTAGTAGAAATCAAGAGGGTGAGGTGGCAAAGGATTAGGGAGAAAAAGAAAACAACAAAAATGAGTGGAATGGGTTCCCAAAATGGCCGTTGCAAAATTCGTCCTTGATCGTCCATGGCTTCGTACCTGAAGCCATGGAGAAGGATGGCGCGCGTGAAACCTCTTTTTTTTCATTTTTTAAACTAATTTTGATTTTGATTTAAAATTTTTTTTCTTTTCTTTTTTTTTTCTACTTTTCTTTCTTTCTTTTCCCGATTTTTCTAAAATGATTTTTCTTAAGAAATAGAGATGAACAAAATAAAATAAATTTTAACTAAAACTGAACAAAAAAAATAAAAATAAAATGAAAAATAAAATAATAAAATTTTGTTGTCTACATCTTACTTCTCTTTGTCTGGGTTTCGAAGAAATTCGAGACAGAGATGTAGACACCAAATTACTCACTTGTCTGACTCAACTATAATCGAAACAGCTAGCAAAACTTAATGAGTTAGAAAACTTAAACCTAGAAAATAAAAGGAGTGGCAGGATAACCCAAATCTAACAAAATAAACGGTCGGTGGGATATAACCCGAATCCGATATGGTTGGTGGGATAAAAACTCAAATATAACAAAATAAAGGTTCAGTGGGATAAAACCCAAACCTGACAAAATAAACGTTCGGTGGGATAAAATCCAAACCCGATACGGTTGGTGGAATAAAACCCAAACCCAACAAAATAAAGGATCGATGGGATAAAACTCAAACCCGACAAAATAAATGTTCGGTGGAATAAAATTCAAACCCGATATGGTTGGAGAAATAAAACCCAAACCAACAAAATAAAGGGTTGGTGGAATAAAATCCAAACTCAATAAAATAAACGTTTGGTAGGATAAAACCCAAACCTGACAAAATAAACGTTCAGTAGGATAAAACCCAAATCCGATACGGTTGGTAGGATAAAACCCAAATCCAACAAAATAAAGGGTCGGTGCGATAAAATCCAAACCTGACAAAATAAACATTCGGTGAGATAAAATTCAAATCCGATACGGTTGGTGGGATAAAACTCAAACCCAACAAAATAAAGGGTCAGTGGGATAAAACCCAATCCCGACAAAATAAACGTTCGGTGAGATAAAACTTAAACCTGATAAAGTTGATGGGATAAAATCCAAACCCAACAAAATAAATGGTTAGTGGGATAAAATCCAAATTCGATAAAATAAACATTCTGTGGGATAAAATCCAAACCCAATATGATTGGTGGGATAAAACCAAACCCAACAAAATAAAGGGTCGGTAGGATAAAATTCAAACCCGACAAAATAAATGTTCAATGGGATAAAATCCAAGTCCGATACGGTATAGTGGGATAAAATCCAAACCCAACAAAATAAAGGATCGGTAGGATAAAACTCAATTCTGACAAAATAACCGTTCGATGGGATAAAATCCAAACTCGATACGATTGGTGGGATAAAACCTAAATCCAATAAAATAAAGGGTCGATGGGATAAAACCTATGTTTTTAGACTCGGACCGAGAGTCGACTCGGCTGAACTCAGGGGTCAGGGGTCAATGGGTTCGACCGGAATAGATAGGGGGGTCGAACCGGATGACGTCATATATATATATATTCCTGCAAATCAAATTTACAAAATATAACTATAAATCCAATCATCTAAATTTATATCCAATTCATCAAACAAATCACCAAATTCATCCAAACTCACAAAATTTATAAAATAGAAATCTCATACATGTTTAATCCCTGACTAACAACAATCCAAATAAGGTAACAATTTCAAGTTCATTTTCCCTAAGATTTCAGTCATTTCCTAACAGAAATTCTTTACTATATAGTTGCAGACAAAAGGAAAGTTCCATAAAGCAAAAAGGTCTTGCACACCGAAGTCAGTCTGCCACCACTCTACATCATTTTCTTTTCACATGCACCTCGATGATGTCATTCTCCTCCATTTCAATTTTCAAGCCCAGTAGGGGTTGCGGTAGGACTAATTTTACTCCATCAAAACAAAAAACTAGATTCTGCAAATCAAGCTTGACCTTGTCGGCATACATCTTGAAGAGTCTCTCAAATTTATCATCCACGAAAACTCTAAATTGCTTGGGTCCATCCTTGTCCTGGATCGTAATAACTTTCTTTGCTCTGTTCTGGCAAGCATCTGAGGGCTGTTCTGCAACACCTCTTGTAGAAGATTGTGATGATGCATTAAGGCGACTTTTCATAGATTCTGCAGCAGCGAACTCTCGTCTCACAGATTCCTCAACAGCTTTCAATGCGTCCTTTGCTGATTGGGTTAGTGAAGCCAATTCCTACTTTTTCAAGTGACAACGGTGGAGGCTTTTAGATTTAGGGTTATCGGAGCTGAAGAGGAAAGGAAGAAAACTACGAAATGAGAAGCAAAGTAGCTGACCCAAGTTTTTTTAATTTTGTCCTATTTTTTCAGTCATTTTTTAACTATTTTTAGTTGGTCAGTCAAACTTTTGACTGAAAAAAAGCAAAAAAAAGGGCAAAAAAAACCAGGGTTGATCAAAATTATCTGGTTCACCACCGGGTTTGACCGAGTTTTTAATACCCGAGTTTTTTAACTAACTCGGACCGGATGCCTGACAGGTTCCCGGTTCGATCGGTTCGACCGGCCGGTCCGGTCCGAGTCTGAAAACACAGGATAAAACCTAATTCCAACAAAATAAACTTTACATGAAGATTGTGTTTGAATAAAAAGGTGTGAAATGATTTTTGTTATTTTTCTAAACAAATATTGAATTTACTTATTGAATCAGATATCACCTTTGCAATAAAATTGCTCCAGTGTAGGTCAGACTTGACTGAATAATTGCTAATTTCTTGTTCCTTCAAGAAACGTATGTAGTTCAATCCTGCAAAAGAGAATAAAATAATTGTGACGAAATATATTGCCTACACCATGCGGTCCCTAAAGTCTTGAGAAACATGAGTCTTTTGATATCAATTAACTGTTTGATTCGAAAATCTTGTATAATCCTTCTTCGACCTGCTAGTATCTATGCTCGGTCGACTGTGCTTAGATCATAAGAAATATGTTTATGCACCAAATATGATAAATTACAGGGATTGTTTCTTGGTCGAATTAAAAGAAAACAAATAAAAATTTTAGATAAAATTATTTCATGCAAAGACTCCAAAATAGAGTAAAATAATTTTTCAACGAGAAAAATGATTCTTATTAAGTTTTACAGAACAACTTGAAGACAAATTTGAATGGCCCTTTTAGATGAGAAAACGTCACATTTGACTTCTTTGGATATCGTATTCTTGAATATTTAGTGCTGCCAAAGAGCCTCAATACAAGAATAATCCCAAACGAACATAGTCACCAATTTCTTAACAGTCGACCCTCAATTTTTCATTTTCGACTCGGTCAGTGATTCCAAACCCTACTTTAGCGCCCTTTCGGATTTTCACTAAGATTGTCCCCGCCCATTTATTTTTCTTTTGCTTTTGTTTTTTTTCCTTTCTCTTTTTTGTTTTCTTTTTCTTCTTCTTTTTTTTCTTAATTTTCATTTTTCTTAATTTTTTTCAAGCTTTATTTTCTTCTCTTTTTTTTAGAAGGCGCCCTTTCAGATTTTCACCTATTGAACAAATTTAACAGCAACCTTTATCGATTCAGAAATATGTTTCAAGATTAATGGCATCAGTGTGACAATCCTTTCCTTGCAAAATTGGTGAAGGTGTGTTAACATCATTTGCCATTTGATTAAGCAATTTTCATTAAAAATACTACTAAGATGGAGACCGGGACTTTATGATTTTTGTAATTGGGTCAGGTGTGGTGTTAAGAACTGTGAAGGAGGCTCACAAGCAAATTTTAAAGGGTTTCAAAAATCCTAAAACTGCATCTTATAACTTCTTGCCCCAATTTAGGGCTATTAAAACTAAAAAATTGTCCCAGTTTGGCTTTTGGCTTTTTTTTTTTTACATATGAAAGATAAAATTTGGCCTAGTGTGGGGTTTGCGATATTTAGGAAGCTATCAAATGAAGGAGTAGATTATTCTGGAGATTCAAAGAGGAGAACTAGGGATAAAATGTTCAAAGGGAAAAGAAGAAGGCCTGCCTTTTAGTTCACCTTAGACCATATTTCAAAAGAAAAATTCACATAATCAGATAAAAAACTTCTTGCACATGTCCGAATTAATTGGTTGAGGAAAAATCTGTCCATCAATATCTATGAGAATCAGTGCTCCTCCAGGCAATACCTTTTAGACAATGAAAGGTCCTTGCCAATTTGGAGCAAATTTTCCTTTAGCTTCGTCTTAAATGAAAAGAATTCGTTTCAAGATTTTGTCCCCTTCTTAAAATATGCGAGATTTGACTTTTTTATTGTAAGCACGGGCCATTCACCTTTGATAGCACTGTTCGTAGCAAACAGCATTTAACCATTTTTCATCAATCAAAGATAGTTGCTCGTGTCGTTGTTTAATCCATTCAGTTTTCTCCAACTAAATTTTCATTAAGATGCGCAAAGAGGGGATCTCAACCTCCACGGGTAATGCTGCTTCCATACCATGCATGAGAGAATAAGGCATTGCCCCAATAGAAGTTCTTATTACAGTCCGATAAGCCATTAATGCATACGGCAGTTTCTCATGCCAATTTCGGTGTCTTTTTGTCATTTTGTGAATGATTTTCTTCAAATTTTTGTTCGCGGCTTCTACCACTCCGTTCATTTGAGGCCTATAGATAGTCGAATTCCAGTGTTTGATCTTGAATTGTTTGCATAATCTATCTATCATATCATTATTGAGATTTCTGGCATTGTCAGTGATCAGCATCTTTGGCACCCCAAAACGACAGATAATGTGATCCCTCAGAAAATCGGATACTATTTTCATGGTCACACTCTTGTAAGATGCTGTTTCAACCCATTTGGTGAAATATTTGATTCCCACCAGGATGACTTGATGCCCATCCGAAATTGGGGGATCAATAAATAACCTCCACCTAGGGTATTGCTCATTCATATCTTCTGATGCGCCAATAAATAAGATCTCCTCGTCAGGAAAATAGGTATAAATGGTTGGTAATCATTTTCCCTTGGATTCTCGACCAAATGATCTGCTATAGCTTGACCATTGATTGCCTTCTACGTAGTGAAAATGATATCGAACTCTGAAAGAATCATCTGCTACTTTGCCATACGGCCCGTTGGCATAGGTTTTCCAAACAAATATTTCAGAGGGTTGGAGCGGGAAATGAGGTAGATAGTGTGACTGAACAAGTAATGCCTCAACTTTTGAGTGGCCCAAGCTAATGCATAACAACTCCTCTCAAGAAAGGAATAGTTGGCCTCGTATGCGGTGAACTTCTTACTGAGGTAATAGATGGCTTGCTCCTTCTTCCCCAAATCGTCATGTTGTCCCAATACGCATCTTATAGCCTCATCCAGCACAGACAAATACATGATCAGAGTTCGACCGGGCTTGGGTGGCACTAAAATCGGAGGGTTCAACAGATAATCCTTGATCTTATCAAAAGCTTGCTGACATTTTTCGTTCCAGTGCATCGGCGCATTCTTCTTCAATAATTTGAACAAAGGCTCACATGTTGAGGTTAATTGAGCGATAAATCTACTGATAAAATTGATCTTTCCCAAAAAGATCTTCACCTCCTTCTGAGTTTTCGGTGTGGGTATCTCTCGAATTGCTTTGATTTTTGCCGGATCAACCTCAATTCCCTTTTTACTGACAATGAACCCTAACAATTTACTGGCGGGAGTCTCAAAAGCATGTTTTGCAGGATTCAGTTTCAAATTGTATTTCCTCAACCTTTCGGACAGTTTCTTTAAGTCAACCAGATGATCCTCAACTTTCTTGGATTTAATGATATGTCGTCCACATAGACTTCCATCTCCTTATGAATCATGTCGTGGAACAAAGTGATCATGGTCCGTTAATAGGTGGCTCTGGTATTTTTTAATCCGAACGGCATTACTCGATAGTAGAAAGTTTCCCATGGAGTAATGAAAGCAGTTTTTTCTCTGTCTTCTTCGATCATCAGGATCTGGTGATACCCAGCGAAACAGTTACCAAAAGATTCAATTTCATGTCCCCCCGTGTTATCCAGAAGAATATGAATGTTTGATAGCAGAAAATCATCCTTCAGATTACCTTTATTGAGATCCTTGTAATAGACACATATTCACACTTCTCCATATTTTTTGGGAACATGCACAGGATTTAAAAGCCAAATGGGATAATGAAAGACTATGATGATTCTGGCATTGAACGGCTTCTCGATCTGCTCCTTGATTTTGAGACTTATATTTGGCTTAAATTTGTGCGATTTTTGCTTTACTAGCGGGAAATTTGGATCGGTCGGCAATTTATGAACCACTATGTCTGTTGAAATCCCAGACATATCATCATATGACTATGCAAACATATCTTGGAATATGGTTAATAATTCAATCATCTCTTTTCTCTGCCCTTTATTCAAGTGCACTCTGATTTTGATTTCTTTAACCTCCGTTTTAGTGCCAATGTTAATGATTTTTGTCTCTTCTAAATTCGATTTTGGCCACTCCTCATATTGTTCAAGAATCTTTGAAATAAACTCGGACTCTTCCTCGCTATCACTTTCATTTTGAATTTTAGATTCCATAATTTCAAATTCGTGAGAGATATCGAGTTGGCAATCATTGAATTCCAGAACAGTGATATCCGAAGGGTCAAACGATTTTATTTTTGGTCATCTGAAAATAAAGTAAACATACACAATAAACAAGTGAAAAAAAATAAATGTGAACAAAAATCTTCAATTTCATTAAATTTAAAGAAGCAGATAGACATTGGAATAAAGATGAGAACTTTGCAAACTGAAATATCAGTTAAAACCAACACATTCCCAATAAAACTGTGCAGTGGGAACGAACTTTCATTTAAACAAAATGTGTTTAACATGACACTGAGAGGAAACAAATAACTAAAAATAAAGTAGCTTTTGTCATTGATTTCGGCCAAGAACAACTCCCTAAATTTATCGAAATTTCCTTTGAGAGGGAAGGTAATCTGCAGTCCAATTTTGCACGGCTCCTTCAGGGATAGTTGGGAACTCCATTTCTTCCAGTGGCTCATCCTCACAGATGACTCCAACGAACAGCTGAGATAGGCCCATTTCAATCTCTTCGATCGGGTCCTCTTCATCCAATTCTGACAGGATTACTCTAAATGTCCGAGGAAATTTGTAGTGTAGCGGGGGACAATCATAGCAATCTGTTTTCCTTCCTTCTCTGCCTTTTTGTGAGTTTGCATCTCTTTCTTGTCCTTGGCAGTCGGTTGGAATCCCAGTCCAAACGTGTCTTTCTTCCCAAAAGGTTCTATAGGCCCCAAAATACCTTGTAAATTCTGCCCTAAATCTTTGCCTATCTAATACCCTCCTCTTGTCATTTTCTTGGCCATCATGACGCTAGCCTCTGGCAAACTCACCTTTGTCAATAAATCTTGTTCAGATGCCCGACCTATGGATATGACGTTAGCCACATGATGGGGGGAAACCAAAGTTTTTCTACCATTCTCCTTCTTCGATGCAGAATTAATGATCATAGTGCAATCATCCTCGACGAACATAGTGATAAGCTGATCATTGATGATGAACTTCATCTTTTAGTGGAGAGAAGATGGAATGGTGCTAGACGTGTGGATCCGAGGTTGTCCAAGTAGGATGTTATATACACTTGAAAAATTCAGAATTTGGCAAACCACTTGAAATTGGGCGGGCCCTATCTCTAGTACTAAGTCAACTTCGTCCATTGATTCTCTTCTGGATCCGTCAAACCTTCTTATTATCATGGCAGATGGTCGCAACCTAACATCTAGAAATCCAAGTTTTACAAGAGTATTCCACGGACAGATGTTTAGGGTGAATCCATTATCTATCAAAACCCTCGGCATCAGCTTTCCATTACACCTTACTGAGATATATAATGCCTTATTATGTCTGATCCCTTCAGAGGTTAAATTTTCATCTGAAAAGGTTACGTGATTAGCAGCCAACACATTCTCTATAATGTGAGCGAATTTGTCAACTGGGACATTCTTCGGTATTTGTGCTTCCTTCAAGACCTTGAGCAATGCATTTCTGTGTAATTTAGATGTTAAAAGCAAATCCAGAATTGATACTCATGCAGGCATTTGGTCCAATTGTCCCACGACATTAAACTCGCTCCTTTTCAGCATTGAAGAAAATCTAATTCTTCTTTCTCGGTCACAGATGGCTTGGATGACATCAGATTCTCCTCCTCAATCTTTCCAAATTTATTGACAGTAACCCCCTCTTCTTTTGGTACCTCGATATCCCCAATCAACAAAATAGACTCACTATAATTTCATGGTATTTCTTGCAAATTATGCATACGTGATTGTTCAGGAAATTCAAGTACCACAGGTTCTGGCAAGTCCAGAATGAAAGGCTCTCCATTATTTTTCAACTGCTCTTCTTCGAGCACAAAAGGGTTCTCAACTATTCCAATTGCTTCATTTTCATCTACAATATATTGGACAGGCTCCTCACATTCATCATCAGTGGCAATGATCCCTACAGTTTCTTTGTACTCAGGAAGGGAATTCTTTCTGACGTTCGGTTCTGACTCACATCTTCTCCTCAAAACTATATCCTCAATGTCAATCATGTCTTGAATCTTATGCTTTAATGCCCAACAATTGATAGTAGAGTGGCCAAGACTCCCAGAATGATTGGCACAAATGGCTTGAGGATCATAGCCAGCAGAGACACCCCTCGGATAGGTTTTAGGAGACACAAAGCCAATTTTATCAGTAGCCTTAAGTTGCTCGTATAATTGGTCGAGAGGTCGGCCCAAATTGGTGAATGTTCAGTATTGATTTGGTTTGGAGTTTCACCAGTTTGAGGATAGTTATAGGCTTGGTTGTTTGGTGGAACGGGTCTTGAATTAAAAGGGGGTCGAGGTCGAGTTTGCAAATTCGATTGAGAAATTTAAAAGGGTGGTACAGGTATATTTGTGTAGTTGGGTCGGGGGCGAAGGTTGTTGATAGTAGTGTGGTAGACAGGATGGGAGTTTGGATAATGCAAGTAGGGAGATGAATAGGTGGGTCGGTTTTGAAATCTAAGTCTAATAAAGGGGTCTTGATCCCAAACAAAAGCAACTTCTCCTTCTTTCTTTTTGAACCGGGGTTTCTTGCCACTATTACTTTGACCTTGCGGAGCTTCCAGTTGCATTTTCAATGTAGATACGTTAACTATCTTGCCTACCTTGACGAACTCATCAAATTCTTCCAATTTGTTAACAATGGCCGCAAATGAGCATTCAATCATACGAAAGATCTCCTCAAAATATGGCCGGTCATGGGTTCTGATGAATGTGCGAACAATTTCCTTCTCGGTCATGGAGGGTTCCATCTTCGCAGCAAGCTTTCTCCACCGTTTAGTATATGTCTTATGATCTTTCGATGGCTTCCTCTTGGTACTCTCGAGCGTGGTTCTTGTTGGTGCAAGTACACAGTTGTATTCATATTGGCTCACAAAAGCAGTAGACAGATCCAACCAAATACTCATCTCCTCAGGTTTTAAATTAGAATACCAGTCGAGAGCGTTGTGACGACCCCACTTCCCCCTAAGGCGAACCAAAGGGTTGGCGGGCCGTCTGCCTAGCTCTCGCCAGGACTCACGCAAGCACACTAACCCAAATCCTTCCGGAGATTAACCTAAGCTATTACAATAGAGGTTCTTCCAAAATAAATCGATTACTAATACCACATTAACTTCAAAGATAACAGCATCTGAAGTTAGCCAATCGACGGCTCTTAAACACTTCACGCGCTACTTACAAGGATTAAAGCCATACCACACCAATACAAACATACATACCAAATATGATAAGGATACGGGCGCACAACAACTCCAACCTTGGGTCAAGGACCCTTTGATCAACATTGGTGGTCCGATGACAAGATCAAGAACCAAGAAGGTGAAGGAAGCTTTACGAGCCTTGATCATTCACCATACAAGCAAGGGGCAAGCTAGGTTTGAAGATTCGATAGACCATGAAGTTACTTTGTTCACTTGTACGTTTGAAGCGAAGGAATGATCTCATACTTGTTAGCTTAGTTGGTAGTTGTTTTAAGACTGTCTAGTTTAGTAGTTGTTAGGCATTTAGTATTTTATTACTTATTGGGCCTTACCGGAAAGCCTTAAAGAGCTGGCTCTTTAAGCTCTTTGTGCGGACCGAATTTCTTCCAGGTTTATTACTTATTGGGCCTTACCGGAAAGCCTTAAAGAGCTGGCTCTTTAAGCTCTTTGTGCGGGCCGAATTTCTTCCAGGTTTATGTGGGCCGGATTTTTGCCCTAGTTTTAGCCTATAAAAGGCACCTCTTGTAAGAGTAAAAGACAGATTATTACAACCAGAAATCGTGAGGAATTTTCCTTCAAGTTCTTAATCGAACTTACTCTTGAATTCTTGAGTTCATGGCTTAGGATTCAAATCAGACTTTATCGATTAGCTTGTTCCCTAATCGTGGTGTCGTTTCATCCATCCTTATTTGCTTAAGGTTGCTGATTACCTTTGTGTGTCAGAGGTCTTGAGTTCATGAGAACAATCGAGTTCAATTTCTGTTGGGAGAAAAGATCCAACTCTGATAATTACAAGGTTGGGAGGTTCTAGGAGGGTCTTCCCCTAGGGTTGCCTATATCAGTTGGTAATCAGAGCATCAGGTTAATTCTCTTTTAATTGAAGTTGTTCATATCTTGTTAGTTGTCTTTTTGTCAAAAAAAAAAAACTGTAGCGATTACTGTTCATCGTTACTATTCCGAAATACTGTTCATCATACTGTAGCGTACTGTTCACGTTACTGTTCATCCGAGTCAAAAAAAAAACTGTTTGGGTGTTGTCTTTTTGTGTTTTCTGTCCAAGTTCTTGGGTTTGTTATATTTGTGTTTGGGTTGTTAGGGTTTAAAGACAAAAAAAGAAAAAAAAAAGAGTCACGTATCTTATCTTGTTTTAGTATTCAAGTTGCTAGAGTATTGCTGGAATTTTCTTTTGAGTATTGCTGAAATTCTGTTTTGCCTATTTCTTGAGAATTGGTTGTTGTTCTTGCAAACCCTAAATACCACAACGCAATTTGGGGAAGTTCTTGAGCTTCTTGAACAAATTCTTGAAGTTCTTGGACCACCAAGTCTTATTTTGAAAATTCTTGAACAATAAACCAAGAACTAGGGATTTCTTGGAATTGGCATAACCTTTCATCCGTTTTCTTGAACTTGTTGGTGTGATCTGAATTTGTGTTCCTTGAAGAGCCGGAAAAAAAAAGAAAAAAAAAAGGAAGAAGAGAAGGAATTGGCTCTCATACAAAGGAAATCAAGTTTCCAAAAAAATCGTGAGTTTCCAATTCTTGGTGGGTTCCCAAATCTTGGTTAATCTCCAAATCTTGGTTGATTTCCCAAAACTTGAGTTTCCTAATCTTGATTGGTTTCCAACTCTTGAGTTCCAATCTTGATTGAATTCCAAAGACCCCAAACGACCTCACCAGCCCCAAACACACCAGATTATGTTTTCAAAACCAAACCAAACACCTTAGCCCCAAATCGCCTTGGGAGTTCTTGAGTTTCTAAAATCGGTTGAGCTAGTTTTGCAATCCGATTTGATTGAAATTTGAGGACTGGTTCTTGCATTATTTGAACATCCCAAAAGCACCACCTACCCTCCAAAATACTGACCAGAAACTCAGCAAAACAGCAGCTCAAAAAAAAAAATTCCAGTTTCGGGTAGAGTTTTTCTAGGATTTACAAAATTCTGCTTTGTGTCTTATTACTTGATTATAGGGTAATTAATTCTGGAATTTTTTAGAGTTGAGTTGTCTTAAGAACTTTGAGAAGGAAAATTGGGAGTGAGTGTGTTTTCTTGAGTGATACACGAGTGCTTTGCAAGGTAGACTAGGATACACTTGTTTTGCAGGTTGGACAATATGTCTCAAGAGGGGAACATGCCTGAGCCGTCTGAGACCGACGTATCACTCAAACTGGTGCTCCAAACTCTTCAAAACCAAGCGGAGAGACATGAATTTACGATGGCACAAATATCCGACAGGTTGGCTGCCATTGAGATGCGAGGTACTGGAGATGTTCCCAATAGGGCTTCAAGTGCTCAGAGTGTTGAGCATGATGCGGATGATGAGGGGTATCATTCTAATACCTCATTCCGATCAAGGAAAAGCCACAGGGAAGCGAGGGAAGGCCGAGACCGACCTAGGAGAACCGATGACAATCTTGGTTCCATCAAGACTAAGATGCCTACCTTTCATGGGAAAAATGATCCTGAAGCTTATTTAGATTGGGTTAGGAGAGTTGAGCCAGTGTTTAAAGTCCACAATTACTCCGAAGAGAAAAAGGTGAAACTTGCGGCTATTGAATTTGAAGATTATGCATCCATTTGGTGGGAGCAAGTATGTGCCACAAGGAGGAGAAATAGGGAACAACCAATTGACACTTGGGCTGAAATGAAGCAAGTGATGAGGAAACGATTTGTACCCTTCCATTACACCACGGATTTGTACAATCGGCTCCAACGACTCACCCAAGGGTCCAGTTCGGTTGATGAGTACCACAAACAAATGGAGGTAGCAATGATAAGGGCCAATATACAAGAGGATTCGGAAGCAACCATGGCAAGATTCCTTAATGGATTAAATCCTGAAATTCGGAAGAAGGTTGAGCTTCAAGACCACTTTGAGCTACAACAAATGGTGTCTTATGCAGAGAAGGTGGAAAGGCAAGCCTTACCTATAAAGACACCTAGTGCCCGAACCACTACATCCTCTTCCACACCTTGGAGAAGAGATCAATTGCCAACATCCAATGCTTGGCCGAGGCAAGGCAATAAAGAAAGGGAAAATAGGCGAATGGAGCAACCGTTCCATCTGAGTGCAACTCCTTCTAAACCAACCCCGCGGCCGGCTCTTCCAAGGGTCAATACGTCTACCAACCAGCCAAAGGCATGTTTCAAATGCAAGGGAATTGGCCATCTCATGACTCAATGCCCTAACCGAAGCATCATGTACCTGAATGAAGAGGGAATGTGGCAAAGCGAAGGAGAGGAGGAATATGCGGACATGCCACCACTTGAAGAAGAGGGGAAGGATGCTGACCTGGTTGAAATAGAAGAGGACCCCGTGGCTCGAACTATGGTGACTATGAGAGTGCTAAATGCACAAGCTCAAGAAGATGATCTCCAACGGACCAACATTTTTCATACGAGATGTAAAATTGGAGATGAGGTATGTCTCATGATCATTGATAGTGGCTCTTGTACTAATTGCGTAGCTGCTGACTTTGTCGAGCAAAAGCACCTTCCATGGACTTACCACCCTAAACCCTATAGACTATCTTGGTTAAATGATGGGGGGGAAGTCAAGGTGACCAAACAAGCTTTAATCGCTTTTTCTATTGGTCGATACAAGGACCAAGTTTTATGTGATGTAATTCCTATGCAAGCTAGTCATGTCTTGTTAGGTCGTCCGTGGGAGTATGATCGGCAGGCTGATCATATTGGACTCACTAATAAGTATAAGTTCATTATGGACAACCTCAAGATCACTCTTTCACCCTTGACACCTATCCAAGTGTATGAGGAACAATTGCATCTCAGAAAAGAGCGAGAGAAAAGGCAACTGAGAGAGGCAAAGAAAAAGCCGAATGTGCCTGAGGATGAGGGAAAAAAGAAAGTAGAGGCCGAGTTGAGTGAAAAAGAAAATTCGAGTGGAAAAAAACTTAGTGAGGCCGAGAGCTTGAAAGTGAACAAAAAGAGCTTCTATGCAAGTGTGCGTGAGGTAGATAGGGCTTTGAATGCACAAAGTCTTCTCATAGTACTTCTGTACAGGGAAGCTGATTATTCTTCTTTTTACACACTAGGCATAACCGATTCTCTTCCTAGTGCAATCTACTCTCTTTTGCAGGAATTCAAGGATGTGTTTCCGGAGGAACTACCAAAAGGATTACCTCCAATTCGAGGTATCGAACATCAAATCGACTTTGTTCCTGGAGCAATTCTCCCAAATCGACCAGCCTATAGAGCAAATCCGGAGGAAACAAAGGAAATCCAAAGGCAAGTCGATTCCCTCCTTGAAAAGGACCAGGTACGTGAATCTCTTAGTCCTTGTGCAGTCCCAGTCATTTTAGTGCCTAAGAAAGAAGGGACTTGGAGAATGTGTACGGATTGTCGTGCAATTAATAAAATTACTGTTAAGTATCGTCATCCTATTCCTAGGTTAGATGATATGTTAGAAGAATTGCATGGGGCAATCATTTTCACTAAAATTGACTTAAGATCTGGTTATCATCAAATAAGGATAAAGGAAGGAGACGAATGGAAAACTGCTTTCAAAACAAAGTATGGTCTTTATGAGTGGCTTGTGATGCCTTTCGGCTTAACAAACGCTCCAAGTACTTTCATGAGGTTAATGAACCATGTTTTAAGGCATTTTCTTGGGAAGTTTGTTGTTGTTTATTTTGATGATATATTGATCTTTAGCAAGTCTTTAGATGAACATGTTGAGCATTTGCGCCTTGTTTTAAGTGCCTTGCGTGAAAATAGGTTGTTTGCTAACATGGAAAAATGTGTCTTCTGCACTCCTGAAGTTAATTTCCTTGGATATATTGTTGGTGCAAATGGCATACGTGTTGATCCCGCCAAGGTAAAAGCCATCTTAGAGTGGCCGACTCCAACCAATGTGTCTCAAGTAAGGTCTTTTCATGGTCTTGCAAGTTTCTATAGAAGATTTGTTAAAGACTTTAGTACTATTGCAGCACCTTTGAATGAGACAATTAAAAAGAATGTGGGGTTTCAATGGGAAAAAGAGCAAGAAGAGTCATTTAATAAGCTTAAGGATTTGTTAACTTCAGCACCTATTCTTGCTTTGCCTAATTTTGATGTGACATTTGAAGTTGAATGTGATGCTAGTGGGATCGGCATAGGGGCTGTCTTACATCAAAATAATAGACCCTTGGCATATTTCAGTGAAAAGTTGAGTGGGGGAGCTCTTAATTACCCTACTTATGATAAAGAATTGTATGCGGTTGTGCGTGCTCTTGAAGTGTGGCAGCATTATCTTATGCCTAAGGAATTTGTGATACATACTGATCATGAATCAATTAAATTCCTTAAGGGTCAGGGAAAGTTGCATAAAAGACATGCGAAGTGGATTGCATTTATTGATTCCTTTCCGTACATCATTAAGTATAAGAAGGGGAAAGATAATGTCGTTGCGGATGCATTGTCTAGGAGGTATACTTTGATCACTAACATGAGCACTAAGCTACTTGGTTTTGAGCACATTAAAAACATGTATGCACATGATGACGATTTTTCTAATGTGTTTCAAGCTTGTGAACATGCTGCATTTCAAAAGTACTATAGGCATGAAGGTTTCTTGTTCAAAGAAAATCGCCTATGTATTCCCAATTGTTCGCTTAGGGAATTACTTGTTAGAGAAGCTCATGGTGGAGGGTTGATGGGACATTTCGGTATTGATAAAACTCTTGACATTTTGCATGAACATTTTTATTGGCCTAAAATGAGGCGTGACATTGCTAACATTTGTGATAAGTGTTTAAAGTGTAAGCAGGCAAAGTCAAGGAGTAACCCTCATGGATTGTATACTCCTCTACCCGTACCTCATGCTCCTTGGACAGACTTATCCATGGATTTTGTGCTTGGTTTACCAAGATCTTCTAGAGGTATGGATAGTATCTTTGTTGTCGTGGATAGATTTTCTAAAATGGCTCATTTTATCCCTTGTAGGAAAACAAATGATGCGCGCCATGTTGCTGATTTATTCTTCAAGGATGTGGTTAGATTGCATGGAGTACCGCGTACTATTGTAAGTGATAGGGATGTGAAATTCTTAAGCTATTTCTGGAAATCACTTTGGGGAAAGTTGGGAACTAAGTTGCTGTTTTCTACTTCTAGTCATCCCCAAACGGATGGTCAGACTGAGGTAACCAATCGAACCCTTGGTGCTTTACTTCGAGCCATTGTTCAAAAGAACTTGAAAAAGTGGGAAGAATGTTTGCCTATCGCTGAGTTTGTATATAACCGAACCACTCATTCTACTACTAATCATTCTCCTTTTGAAATTGTTTATGGGTTTCAGCCGCTAACCCCTCTAGATTTATCACCTATTCCTGTTGATGAGTGTTTAAGCGCAGATGGTGTCAAAAAGGCAGAGGCTGTTCGGATCTTGCATGAGAGAGTTCGAGCTCAAATTGAGAAGAAAAATGCGCAATATGCACAACATGCGAATAAGGGTAGAAAACATGTTGTATTCGAACCCGGTGATTGGGTCTGGGTGCACATGCGGAAGGAAAGGTTTCCTGCATCTCGACGGACCAAGTTACATCCAAGAGGAGATGGACCTTTTCGTGTACTAGAGAGGATCAACGACAATGCCTACAAATTGGAACTTCCAAGTGAGTATGGCATAAGCGCATCTTTTAATGTGTCTGACCTATCCCTTTTTGACTTTGATACAGACTTTGAAGATTCGGGGACGAATCCTTTCGAAGGGGGAGGGAATGATAAGGATACGGGCGCACAACAACTCCAACCTTGGGTCAAGGACCCTTTGATCAACATTGGTGGTCCGATGACAAGATCAAGAACCAAGAAGGTGAAGGAAGCTTTACGAGCCTTGATCATTCACCATACAAGCAAGGGGCAAGCTAGGTTTGAAGATTCGATAGACCATGAAGTTACTTTGTTCACTTGTACGTTTGAAGCGAAGGAATGATCTCATACTTGTTAGCTTAGTTGGTAGTTGTTTTAAGACTGTCTAGTTTAGTAGTTGTTAGGCATTTAGTATTTTATTACTTATTGGGCCTTACCGGAAAGCCTTAAAGAGCTGGCTCTTTAAGCTCTTTGTGCGGACCGAATTTCTTCCAGGTTTATTACTTATTGGGCCTTACCGGAAAGCCTTAAAGAGCTGGCTCTTTAAGCTCTTTGTGCGGGCCGAATTTCTTCCAGGTTTATGTGGGCCGGATTTTTGCCCTAGTTTTAGCCTATAAAAGGCACCTCTTGTAAGAGTAAAAGACAGATTATTACAACCAGAAATCGTGAGGAATTTTTCTTCAAGTTCTTAATCGAACTTACTCTTGAATTCTTGAATTCTTCAAGTTCTTAATCCAACTAATCGGCTAATTAACCGTACTACCTTTAAATGCCCATATTGCAGGCTACCAAAGTCTGTTTAAGGAGTTCTTGGAGGCGTTGAAAATCTAAGACAAACCCCTACAACTTTCATGAAGACCACTCAGTCCAGTTCTCACCCTAACTAGGTCAAATTTACCAAAACAACTCCAGATTTTCCAGTTCGAAATTCACTGCAGAAATCCACTAGTAGTCCTGCTTTATTCACTCATATCTCAGCACACACAACTCCAATTCAGATAATTCCAAAGCCATTGAAAAGCTAAGATACAAGGCTATAATTCTTAAGAAGACATCATCAACCAATTCGGTAATATTCCTGGTCAAACGAACCACTTTCAGAGGCTGATTTTCATTTTCGGACAGAGACAGGGCAGCAGGGGTATTTTAGTCTTTTCACAGGGTACGTTGCTCCGATTGAGCTGAAATTTTGTATGCTACCATAAACCATCATTCTCCACAACTTTTATGTTTTGTGCTAAGGCCAAATCGGCCTCTAACTATGTGAAATAGGACCGGGAAGAATTGGGGAAAAATGAAACCCTAATCTGGAATTCATGCATTCAAGTGCTAATCTTCCACAAAACAACATCTAAAACAACTAAAAACCACTAATAAGCAATTAATTGAAGTAAAGAAGATGTTCTTGGCAAAATACCTTAAAACCACAAGAAAGGTAGGAGCTTAATCTTTCCTCCTCCAAAACAACTCCACCAACACCTTTAACCTTCCCTAATGATCACTTGTATGGTGTGGTTTGTGATTTGGTTGGTTGAAACTCAAGATTTGAGCAAATTTGGAAGCTAGAAATTGAAGAGCTCTCTCTTGTTTTCCTCCTCAATAGGTTCAGCCAAGACACAAGAAAAATGAGAGAAAATTGAGTCAAAATTGATTTTAGGAAAGTTAAGAAGGTCTTGGTCAAATCCAACATCCAATGGGTTTGTGACACTTGGCACCTTGCTTGCTTAACCTTATCTCTTTGTCTCTCTAATACTAATCCATATAGGTAAATTCTAATTATCTCTTAGCACCTTGTAAAATAATATCACTTAACCAAACTCCAACAAGTTGTCAAAAATAATGGACGTTGCGCTTGTTGATGGAGGACGCCATAATTCTCCTCCAGATTTGGAAGCGACTGGCTATTGCAGTTACAACAAGCTTTTCCCTCCGCCGCACGAAGCTGCCCCATCCTACTGGAGTCCACTACTATTGCAGCAGTCTTCACCAGAAAAGCGCAGTCTCCGTGAAAGCTAGAGCCAAAGATATCAATCTGAATCGGATTTCTCTCCATCTTTCACGACCTCTGGGGCTTATTTCACGTCCAAAAACGCTGACTAGATAGAGGTAACGTTACTCTGTCTTTGGTTCTTGGCAAAGTTTCCATTTTTAGCTTCAAGATTTGATAAATTTGTATAGGAATTTCCTGTCTTCTGTTTTGTGTATTCATGGTTATGATCGATGTGGTTGATTTCTGGTGAATATGACTTTATGCCCTCTGTTCTTGGATCTTTTACCATGGTCAAGTCTATCAGGTCTCCTGAAAGAGACCTGCTCAAGAAAATTTCTGCTGCAACAAGTGCAAACATCTTGGTTTGTTGCAGCAATGTTGATGGATCCTTTTCCTTCCTTTTTTGGTTGCCGGTGTTTTGTCCATTTGGAGTGTTTAATCTGCTTGCCATTTGAATGGGATGCCATGTGCGTGTTTGGGAACACAGGAATAAAGGCCAATCAGTTTTATTTGTCTTAATTTTCTTGGAAAGTTTGAGTAATCGAAGTTTAGCAAGTATTCAGACCATTAGGTTGCATGTTACATTTCAGGAGCCTTATTGGATCTCCCCTCTCCCCTTTGTCCCGAGTTTTGGTGCTGGAGTGAGTTTAGGTCCTGTATTGAGTCCTTTCTAGGTCATGTTATTAGAGTTTAAAGGAGCCAAGAGTCCCCTCGATCATACTGCAGCTGTGCGAACAGATTTCTTTCTTCGCTTGGGTTGCTGAAGTTTGTTTTGGTTTACTTAACTTTTAAGATTTGTTTGCTATTCCTGGGTTGCATTGGTCTTTTCTCTTCCTTTGGGTCTAGCATGATGTAATGGGTGCGTAATGGATATGATGTCCTTAGCAACAGAAATTTCTCTTCCACCAGAAACTAGCAAGGAAATTGTGGTTTTGATCTTCCTCATTTTGTCTTTCGTACTCTGTTATGTTCGAACTAAGTGAAACTGTAATGTTTTGATTTGGGATTTGGATTCATTTACCCATCTCGTTGGAATGGTTTGATTGTATATAAGTTGCTTTGCTCATGACAAAAGATGAAAGGAGTCAACTTTGTCACTTGAGTAAGAAACCGAAAAGCTGCGGAAATTCTTGTTTTCTTCAAAGTTAGCATGTTTTTTTCCTCCAGATCTTGTCGTTCCATTTTTGTTGTTCAAAAGCTGGTTAGATCTTTCCGCTACCTTTGTTTCAAGTCTGTGTATGTTTTGTTTGAATGAGGGGGAATGTATTGGGTCATTTTCATGAATGCTTTCTCGGCCAAATGGGTGAGAAATAGCAGCAAGCCTCGCATAAGCAAAGAAGACTTTCACTTGGCCGAATGTCTTGTTGCATGCATGGAAACGTTGTTAAGAATTCGTTCCTGGACCTCCCAAGTTTCCTCTTGTTGCATCATGGCCCAAACAGTTGAAAATTTAGTCAAGCTGATCCCTAAAACTTTCTTTTTCCTTTCAATTGGATCCTAATTTTGTGAATCATGGACTGTTTAGTTATTTAAATGCTTTCAATGGTTCAACTTCATTTTTATCTGGTTATTTGAGATGCCTTGACCCTTTCTTTTTTTTTTTGGAGGGTTTCGAAGCTAATATTTCCTACATTTCATTACCATTGCAAGGGAGGTAACCTCTATTTTCTTGATTTTATTTCTCCTACGTGCTCCTACGTGTTATGTGTGAATATGCATGCTTAATTCGTTTTTCATTTTATGTTTAATTGCCTATTTCGCTTTCTTTTTATTTCATTTTAATTAGCAAGTCATTTGAAGGCACTTGAATGCCAAAGTTGTAATAGCTAGGTTATTTTATTTATCATATTCCGTTTCCCCTTTTAGATTGTAGTAGGCCTTCCCCCCTAAAAATGTAATAGTTAGGGCCTTAATTGCCTTGTGTGATTTGCATGCTTACGTACTACGTGTTACTTGCTTTCTTAGGGTCTTGCATCTAGATACCATGCTTATGTGTTATGTGCAACATGTGATTTATGTGTTTATTTGCTTTATTAGACTTTACATGATTTATTTGGTTTATAATGAATGTGTGACGTCACCGTGGCTAGTCCAACGCTGGTCATGGTCTTTCCTCTCGAGCTCTCGCAAGTCCAATACTTGTGAGAGAATTTTAGAAAAGGGCTAGTCCAATGCTAGACCCAATAGGCCGCCCCCTCTCGTTAGTACATGCTTGCATGTTTCACTACATTTCATACATTTTTCTTAGTTTTCTAGCATTTGGCATGCTCCTCTAATCCTTTCCCCTTCATTTTAGGTTTTTGCATCCTCATGCTAGTTATAGGGTACATTTGTTTGAGAGTCCCCTTTCGATAAGGGAAACGAGCGAGTGTGGCTACAAAATAGCCTTAGCACGCTAGTTCTTCCTTCTAATCAAAGGGAAAATTAAAAATCATTAAGTTAGAAGTCATCCCCGTACCCGACTTGATGCATTCCTCTAGGTTCATACACTCTCATTTTTATTGCATCACTTCCTCACTTTCTTTATCCACACTCTCTCACTACTTATATTTTTCTCACTCCACATGCCATGTTCACACATTTCTCTTCTTTCCCTATCACTTATTTATTTTCTACCTCACGAATTGCACCCAGTCGCACTTATATGCATTTACTACTATTATACCCTATTTTCATCCACTTGCACACAAACACCTTTATTTTCTCAATTGGCACACATGCACTTTTCTTACATTTGCACACTTGCACATACATTTGTATTTTTATTTTGTACTTTTCTTACATTTTTCATACTTGTACTCATATTTGGGTCTTCATTTGCATTACCCGTGACCTCTATGAGAGTTTTCCTTATTGGCCATCACAACTCATGTGATTGGGACCAAAAAGCCTCATAAGAGACATTTTAGATTTAGGATTGCATTTTTGTCATATCCATTAGTCACATCCAACATGCAACGTATACTTTGGGTAGAAGAATTAGGAAAAGAAGGGCTAAGTCACGCAACTAGCTTTGGCTAGGGTAAGGGAGTGCCTTAGGCTTTGCCTTTGCCTTCTCCCTCATCAAATGTGACCCCCGATCCCTTTCTTTGGTTACGTAGACCTAAAATTCTTTAAAAAGGGTTTGTTCGCTTTTCTTTCCAAAAAATTCATTTTTGGGTGACTTGGTACACCCTAACTCTATACCAAGTGGCGACTCCATTTTTCCATTCAAAAACCCTTTTTGAATTTTGTTTGGCCAAACCGTCGCATTTCACAATCCCACGGCCTTTTATTTTCATTTTCACACACGTTCACATACATATCCCACACACTACTTTCACATACTCAAAAAGTGGGGCGCAACAGTTGGCGACTCCACTGGGGACTTCCTAAGTGGGTCCAAGCATTTGATTTAGCTATTCTTTTCCTTTTTCTACCCTTTTTATGCATAGCATTTGGATATTAGGGTAGCATTTTCCATTTTAGGACTTTTTGTCTCGCGCGCGTATCAAACTACTCCCTCACTCACGTATGTATGATTGGTTGTTTGGATGTATGTTATACTTGTTTTATCTCGCGCTTTGCATTGCATTTGGGGGAGGGGGTGTGTCACCTTTAGAGCCTCACATTGGTTCTCAACCCCTTCCCTCAAAATAGGGAACACTTCATACGTGCATGTTTATTTACTGTTATCCCATTTTATTTTATTTTTTCGTGGGCTCTTTCCCACACCGCCTTGTAGGACTAGGAATGGTTTCTCTAGGTACGTGGATGGTGTGCTCTGCGCCCATAGCAGTACCTAGGGGATCGCCTGAGCCACCGACCGAGGGTCTTGGGATTGATGACCCATTCCCTTAGGTCTGAAGGCTTGGGGACCTTTTTTAAACCTTATCGAGTCTAGTTGCATTAGTGAACCCCAGCCTCATGCATCCATGTTAGAGTTTTTCCTAGGTTAGAGTCAGCCACACCTTTTTTTAAGCACATTAGGCACGAGGGAAGGGGTTCCACCCCTTTTACTTGCTTTTATTGTATTTCTTTTCTTAATTGCTCCCAATATGTTATGTGTACTATCAATTGCACTAACCATTTCTTTGTTTTCTTGCCCTGCATTCATGTGCTTTAGCAATAAGAGGCCTCTTTGGCACTCTTTTAGTGACTTACCCACTAGATAACTCACATGTTTAAATTTCAGTCATTACACTTAATTTTCAATAAGTACATTTCATTTTAGACCTTTTTCCCCCGATGCATTATTTATGTCCTTTAGGCCATATTTGTCACATATTTACATCGCTTTAATAAATGGCATCATGCATAAACCTTAGAAAGGGAATGCCATTTAGGGGATCCCATGTTAGAAATAAACCGCCTTGTGTCTCGGATATTTAATCCAAATAGACTTGCACGTTTACATTTTGTACCACCCAAAGGGGGAGTGCACAAGGTAAGGTAGGATCCAATCATTTTCATAGGGCGATCTTTGGAATATGAGCGTTTAATAATCACTTTTTGGCCATTTTATCAAATTGGTAAAAATCCCTTGCAAAAAGGACATTAATTTGAAGAAATTCACAAATAATTTCTCATTGTTGAGACGATAAATATAGAGGCCAAATCTTGATTTTAGGAGGCTCATAGACTAATGCATCTCAATAATTTTGAAATCACCAATGGCCGGACAATTCAATTGATCCATTTTGCCAATTCATTCATTTTAAGACAATATAGTCGATTTTGAATAAATCGTCAATTCCGTTCAATTTCATTTGACCAGTTTACCTTTTTTAGGGTGATCTAGTCAATTTTGAATAAATCATCCGATCCATTTGACCGATTTGCCTAGTTTTTGGGCGATTTGGTCGGTTTTGAATAAATCATCATTTCACTCGATCTGTTTGATCAATTGATCTCATTCAATTCATTTGATTCATTTATAGGGTTATCCATTCATTTTTGAATAAATAATCAAATTTCATGCAATGCATTTGACCCTTTTACCCTTTTTAAGGTAATCTAGTCAATTTGAATAAATTATCAATTTCATCCTATCCTCTTGATCCGCTTATTCCTTTTTAGGATTTAAGTCTAAAAATTCACTGAATAAATTAGTCAAGGCATTGCAATCCTTTCAAGAGTAAGCTCTCTTTCACATATCATGTATTGTCCTCATTTTTTAGGACGAATGTTTCTTCTCACTCCAAATTGGCCAAATTTTTCAAATCATTTTTCACCCAATCAGTTGATCGGATTCATCAGGTATGGTATAGTGCCTACCCTAGAGGATTGCATTTTCATGCTAGACCTACCCTTGGCATAAAAGGGCTCCCCCATAGGACATGCATACTGATTTTATAGTCTTGATTACTAACTCAGGGTATTTTTCTTTTGTTTTTCCCCTCCCCCTGCATTCATAAAAAATGTTTCAATAAGGCGAAAATATTTTTCTATATCTGATGATAATTTTGATCTAATAAAGTTTGAAAATTACAAGTATTACTTGATTCTTGGGCAGACCTTGCAATGAAAACATGAAAGATCCATCTGAAAGCTCAAGGCTAAAGTCTTATAATGGTTTTTCAAAGGAAAATTCTGTTTATTTGATTTGTTAATACATTTTATTCCAAAAGAAATGGAGCCAAAAAGTGTATATACGTGGAGCTCTTTAGAAGTTTTCTATTCTCATCTGTATTATAATTGAACAAGAAATTTTGGTTTTAAACTGTTTCAGCAATAAAGTTTGTAAACAATTATTGTTTTGTATATATTCATGTACATTTCATTCTTTATTCTTGCTCATAAGAGATTTCATGATGAATTTTAAGAAAATAAGACCAAATTGAGATTTTTTTTTCAACTTCTAACCTGAAAATTCACAAGTGTATGCCTTCTAAATTCTTTGTGTGCATTAGATTGGTGATTCGAACTGCACAATAAGAGTGCTCAAAATTAAAAGAGGTCACTCAAAAGACCCCATAAGATACCTTTCTCCTTCACTTAACCCCAAAATAAAATCAGTCACATTGATTGATAAATTGCAAATTGGGGCGATCTTTGCTTGAGAAATGTCCACTGTGTCTAATTCTATTCAATTCACATCTAAGTGAAAGCAAAAATGTGCATTATTCTTGTTTGTTTTGAAAATTTGGAATGATATTTCGAGCATTTGTTTCTCTACCTATACAGATTTTATCATTTGCTCTCCCATTTGAGCCTTTACAAGAATAATTTCGTTTCAAATAAGTGCCTTAATGATCACTACCTTACATTGGGAAGATTTTCAAAAGGGAATGGATTCTCAACGAGCATTTCTTTATTTTGGTTGTCATGAGGTATAAGAATGATACTTTGGCCATCGTTTCTACAACCTAAACACCATTTATCCCTTGCGTCCTCATTTGAGCAAAAATTGGTGGTTCTTTTCAAAAGCACCTACGATCGCACCCCACATTGGGGAGGGAGATTGGAGAATTTTCCAAAAAGGAGAAAAGCAAAAATGCCAAAATTAAAAGAAAAGAGGGAATCACAAATTGGAGAAATTTGATTCTACTTGGGTTTCGATTTTGAAAAGGGGTAAAAGAGAGAAAGAGAAAAGAAAAGGAAGGGTTTTTTCTCCACACGGATCGCCTATGTTTCACAGATATGAATGAACAAGGGTCTTCCTCAGTCAGTTAATTCAGATACATGCAAGAAATTTCGCATTAATGAAAGTTTCCTTTCAGAGTTATTGTAATGAATGGAATAAAAGTCAGGCCCTCTTCTTTTCCAATTTAACATTCTATCCCTAGTTATCCCTTTTGAGCCTTCAGAATAAAATACTTCATTTGGCAACTCCTGAGAATCGCAAACCCCACACTGGGGCAAGTTTGAGTTGAAAAGGAAAAGTTTCAAAAGTGAAAAGTGATAATGCAACAAAATCAAAAAACAAAAGAAGAAAAGAGAATCTCAGTTCAAGAATAAATTGGGGCAAATTTTGTGAAAGTTCAAAAATGGCAGAAGGCCGAAAAATCAAAAGAAGAAAGAAAATGAAAGAAAAAGCCCCAATTGAGCATAAATTGGGGCAAATTCTGATTTAGCCCTAAAATAGGGTTGGCGCAACAATGCGATCTCGGATTCTTCAAACCACTCTTGAAATCTGCCTTCAAGCCTTAACTTTTCTAAACACCCCACCGGACCCCATTAGAAAAGCTGAAAGTCCTGACTTCTGTTCTTTGCAATGGCTTTGTCAAGAAAATTTCTGATGCCAGAAAATTTTAGCTGTATTTCTGAATTGCTTGGGTATGGGGTTGACACTGCTCTTCATGTGAAAACCCCGCGAGGGCACTTTTGAAAAAAGGAAAAGGAAAAAGAAAAAACGAGCGAAATGAATGCAAAAGAAAAATGCAAAAAGATTTGATGCTGAAAGACCCTGTTGAGTGATGATAAAAAGTCAAACAAAGTCCAAGATCTTGGAGTCCAAAATGAGGGCAATTTTGAGAAAAACGTGATCTTCAGTGCAATATCCTTGAAAATTATTTCTTTGACTATCGTCTTCAAGCCACATTACAAGCCCATAAAAGGCCATCGTTGACTTTTTCCTTCATGACAACTCAAAACAAAGGTCATGCTTCTAAGGAGTCCATCAATCATTCGTGATCATAAGGCCATAACCATTTCCACATGCTTAGCTATAGTTTCTATCCATTTGTTACAAGCTTTTAAAGCTCATATGTTGACTAAGTTTTCTTAAGAAATAAGGGTGACAAACTATTTGCTTTCACTAAGACGTGATATCGAATGAGCACAAAATAAGACAAATCTTGACCTCCCATTTTCCTTTAGCCATTTCCAAATCAGAAATAACGCCCATTTGATTGGTCCTGAAAGATGAGCCAACAAGAAGTGGTGACCCGCTACTCTAAGCATCAATGCTAGAAGTGAGGAAGAAATCTTCTGTAATTTGGTGTTATTCTGAGAGATTCATCATGAATTTTCTGCATGAGTTCAAACTCAATGTTTAAATTTCTTCACGGTGTATATATGATTACTTTCTAAGTTTTAGAAAGTGCGATTTCTCTTTGTTCAAATAAATGGGGAATCAGCTGAACAAATTTTTGCAATCAAAGGAGCCCACACTGGGGCAAATTTTTATTTGTGAGATTTCGCGAAATAAGCCCACACTGGGGCAGATTTTGTAACACATTTGAGAATTTCGTCCAAGAATCAAATAATACATTTTTCAAATCAATCGCGCTGCTCTTTTCATGAAATTCAAGTGCATGTCATATTTTGGTAAGCCCCCTGTGCAGGTATTCATAGTTGAAATCGACGAAAGAGCATCTGGTGATGTGGAAGGCCGATGCCGAAGAACGAGAAGAAAGAAGGGAAAAGGGCCCTACACTGGGGCAAATTATTTTTGAAAAAGATTCTCTCGACAAATCAGAAAAAGTCAAAAATCAAAAAGGAAAAATGAATGGAAAAAATCAAGTTTAACTTCTTGTTTCTCGACAAATCTTTTTGAAATCACGTTGGGACCGGGTTTTATCCCGCTGACCGTTTATATCACGTTGGGACCGGGTTTTATCCCGCCGACCTCGGCAGGATCGGGTTTTATCCCGCTGACCGTTTATATCACGTTGGGATCGGGTTTTATCCCGCCGACCTCGGCAGGACCGGGTTTTATCCCGCTGACCGCTTATATCACGTTGGGATCGGGTTTTATCCCGCTATCACGTTGGGACCGGGTTTTATCCCGCCGACCTCGGCAGGACCGGGTTTTATCCCGCTGACCGCTTATATCACGTTGGGACCGGGTTCTATCCCGCCGACCTCGGCAGGACCGGGTTTTATCCCGCTGACCGTTTATATCACGTTGGGATCGGGTTTTATCCCGCCAACCTCGGCAGGACCGGGTTTTATCCCGCTGACCACTTATATCACGTTGGGACCGGGTTCTATCCCGCCAACCTCGGCAGGCTCGGGTGCTATCCCACTGACCGACCAATTTGTCAAAGGCAGGTTCAGGTTTAATCCCACTGACCAATTCATCACACTGGGACAAATCTTTGGATAATTTTTCAAGCAAGCCTTATACAGTTTCTTCATACGTACCCGCATTTCTTTTGTATAGCCACTAGCCGTGGGTTAGTCCCACTAGTGTGCATTTTGTTTTCTTTGCCGCTAAACATGGGTCAGTCCCACTAGCGCGCGTTTCATTTTCATTGCCGTTAAACATGGGTCAGTCCCACTAACGTGCATTTCATGTTTCTTTGCCACTAAACATGGGTTAGTCCCACTAGTGTGCATTTTGTTTTCATTGCCGTTAAACATGGGTCAGTCCCACTAACGTGCATTTCATGTTTCATTGCCGCTAAATATGGGTCAGTCCCACTAGTGTGCATTTTATTTTCTTTGCCACTAAACATGGGTCAGTCCCACTAGTGTGCACACCATGATTTTAAATTTTATTCAGGTCAGTCCCATGATTTTAAATGTTATTCGGGTCAGTCCCATGATTTTAAATTTTGTTCGGGCCAGTCCCATGATTTTAAATTTTGTTCGGGTCAGTCCCATGATTTTAAATTTTATTCGGGTCAGTCCTATGATTTTAAATGTTATTCGGGTCAGTCCCATGATTTTAAATTTTGTTCGGGCCAGTCCCATGATTTTAAATTTTATTCGGGTCAGTCCCATGATTTTAAATTTTATTCGGGCCAGTCCCACGATTTTAAACCTTGTTCGGGACAGTCCCGCTTGTAAATTTCTTGTTCGGGTTAGTCCATTATAAATTTCTTGTTTGGGTCAGTCCCATTTTAAATTTTTTTGTAAGAGAGGTCAGTCCTCATTTCAAAAGCGTCAGTCGCTCGAATCGTTCGCAACCGAATGACACAGTTAAGCATTTGGTGTCTATTTCTTTGTCTCAAGTTTTTCCAAAACTCAGACAAAGAGGGGCAAACTGTAGACACCAAATTTTTAGTGTATTTTTATTTACTATTATTCTTATTTTTCATGTTAGTTTTATTTACTTTTTGTTTTAAGTCATTTTAGCATAGAATTTTTCGAAAAAAAAAGAGAAAGAAAAGAAGAAAAATTATTAGCATTTTTGTTTTTATCTTTTATTCATAGTTTTGTTCATTTTATCTGAATTTATTTAGTTCATTGATAAAAAAAAAAAAAGGAAACCCGAGAGCGGGTTTTGGGCTGTTTAAGAGGCTTTGAAAAAAAAAAAAGAGAAAAGGAGCCGCAAATGCAGCGGCATAAAATGGTCACTTGCGGGGGAGTTTTGGCTGGATCAAAGGGCTGGAAATTTCGGTGGGACTCAACCCTTCATCCTCACCTTTGAGGTGAGGGTTTAGGGGATATAGTTCCCCATATAAAACGAAAGTAAAACAGAGAGCATCAGGAGGAGGCCGCAGATAAGGGGGCATCGAGTGGCGGTTGGGGTTTTGGAGAACAAAAAAAAAACGCAGCTTTGAGAGAGGAGAGTTTTATGACGGCTGGAGTCTTAGAGAGAGCTAGAGAGGGCGACGGAAAAGGAAACGAAAAAACACAGAGAGAGGGGTTTTTCTTGGATGACGGCTGAGTGAGTGGGAGAGAAACCAGGAGAGTCGGGGGTTTGAGATGAGGGTTGATGAAAAAGACGCAGCTTTGAGCGAGAGAGAGGGCTGAGAGCGAAGTCTAATGAAGTTGACGGCTGGACAAAAAAGAAGGAGTGACGGCTGGAAAACTGAGGGCTTTGAAAGAGGAAACCGAGAGAGCTAGAGGGAGATCTTAGATTGGGTAGTAGAAAACCTAACGAGAGAAAAGAAAAGGTCTTGAAGCAAAAAGAAACTGTAAAAGAAGGAGGAAAGCAAGCTTCTGAAGTTTCTGGGATTCATGGGTCATGGAAAGCTACTGCCGTAATGGACGTTGCGCTTGTTGATGGAGGACGCCATAATTCTCCTCCAGATTTGGAAGCGCCTGGCTATTGCAGTCACAACAAGCTTTTCCCTCCGCCGCACGAAACTGCCCCATCCTACTGGAGTCCACTACTATTGCAGCAGTCTACACCAGAAAAGCGCATTCTCCGTGAAAGCTAGAGCCAAAGATATCAATCTGAATCAGATTTCTCTCCATCTTTCACGACCTCTGGGGCTTATTTCACGTCCAAAAACGCTGGCTAAATAGAGGTAACGTTACTCTGTCTTTGGTTCTTGGCAAGTTTCCATTTTTAGCTTCAAGATTTGATAAATTTGTATAGGAATTTCCTGTCTTCTGTTTTGTGTATTCATGGTTATGATCGATGTGGTTGATTTCTGGTGAATATGACTTTATGCCCTCTGTTCTTGGATCTTTTACCATGGTCAAGTCTATCAGGTCTCCTGAAAGAGACCTGCTCAAGAAAATTTCTGCTGCAACAAGTGCAAACATCTTGGTTTGTTGCAGCAATGTTGATGGATCCTTTTCCTTCCTTTTTTGGTTGCCGGTGTTTTGTCCATTTGGAGTGTTTAATCTGCTTGCCATTTGAATGGGATGCCATGTGCGTGTTTGGGAACACAGGAATAAAGGCCAATCAGTTTTATTTGTCTTAATTTTCTTGGAAAGTTTGAGTAATCGAAGTTTAGCAAGTATTCAGACCATTAGGTTGCATGTTACATTTCAGGAGCCTTATTGGATCTCCCCTCTCCCCTTTGTCCCGAGTTTTGGTGCTGGAGTGAGTTTAGGTCCTGTATTGAGTCCTTTCTAGGTCATGTTATTAGAGTTTAAAGGAGCCAAGAGTCCCCTCGATCATACTGCAGCTGTGCGAACAGATTTCTTTCTTCGCTTGGGTTGCTGAAGTTTGTTTTGGTTTACTTAACTTTTAAGATTTGTTTGCTATTCCTGGGTTGCATTGGTCTTTTCTCTTCCTTTGGGTCTAGCATGATGTAATGGGTGCGTAATGGATATGATGTCCTTAGCAACAGAAATTTCTCTTCCACCAGAAACTAGCAAGGAAATTGTGGTTTTGATCTTCCTCATTTTGTCTTTCGTACTCTGTTATGTTCGAACTAAGTGAAACTGTAATGTTTTGATTTGGGATTTGGATTCATTTACCCATCTCGTTGGAATGGTTTGATTGTATATAAGTTGCTTTGCTCATGACAAAAGATGAAAGGAGTCAACTTTGTCACTTGAGTAAGAAACCGAAAAGCTGCGGAAATTCTTGTTTTCTTCAAAGTTAGCATGTTTTTTTCCTCCAGATCTTGTCGTTCCATTTTTGTTGTTCAAAAGCTGGTTAGATCTTTCCGCTACCTTTGTTTCAAGTCTGTGTATGTTTTGTTTGAATGAGGGGGAATGTATTGGGTCATTTTCATGAATGCTTTCTCGGCCAAATGGGTGAGAAATAGCAGCAAGCCTCGCATAAGCAAAGAAGACTTTCACTTGGCCGAATGTCTTGTTGCATGCATGGAAACGTTGTTAAGAATTCGTTCCTGGACCTCCCAAGTTTCCTCTTGTTGCATCATGGCCCAAACAGTTGAAAATTTAGTCAAGCTGATCCCTAAAACTTTCTTTTTCCTTTCAATTGGATCCTAATTTTGTGAATCATGGACTGTTTAGTTATTTAAATGCTTTCAATGGTTCAACTTCATTTTTATCTGGTTATTTGAGATGCCTTGACCCTTTCTTTTTTTTTTTGGAGGGTTTCGAAGCTAATATTTCCTACATTTCATTACCATTGCAAGGGAGGTAACCTCTATTTTCTTGATTTTATTTCTCCTACGTGCTCCTACGTGTTATGTGTGAATATGCATGCTTAATTCGTTTTTCATTTTATGTTTAATTGCCTATTTCGCTTTCTTTTTATTTCATTTTAATTAGCAAGTCATTTGAAGGCACTTGAATGCCAAAGTTGTAATAGCTAGGTTATTTTATTTATCATATTCCGTTTCCCCTTTTAGATTGTAGTAGGCCTTCCCCCCTAAAAATGTAATAGTTAGGGCCTTAATTGCCTTGTGTGATTTGCATGCTTACGTACTACGTGTTACTTGCTTTCTTAGGGTCTTGCATCTAGATACCATGCTTATGTGTTATGTGCAACATGTGATTTATGTGTTTATTTGCTTTATTAGACTTTACATGATTTATTTGGTTTATAATGAATGTGTGACGTCACCGTGGCTAGTCCAACGCTGGTCATGGTCTTTCCTCTCGAGCTCTCGCAAGTCCAATACTTGTGAGAGAATTTTAGAAAAGGGCTAGTCCAATGCTAGACCCAATAGGCCGCCCCCTCTCGTTAGTACATGCTTGCATGTTTCACTACATTTCATACATTTTTCTTAGTTTTCTAGCATTTGGCATGCTCCTCTAATCCTTTCCCCTTCATTTTAGGTTTTTGCATCCTCATGCTAGTTATAGGGTACATTTGTTTGAGAGTCCCCTTTCGATAAGGGAAACGAGCGAGTGTGGCTACAAAATAGCCTTAGCACGCTAGTTCTTCCTTCTAATCAAAGGGAAAATTAAAAATCATTAAGTTAGAAGTCATCCCCGTACCCGACTTGATGCATTCCTCTAGGTTCATACACTCTCATTTTTATTGCATCACTTCCTCACTTTCTTTATCCACACTCTCTCACTACTTATATTTTTCTCACTCCACATGCCATGTTCACACATTTCTCTTCTTTCCCTATCACTTATTTATTTTCTACCTCACGAATTGCACCCAGTCGCACTTATATGCATTTACTACTATTATACCCTATTTTCATCCACTTGCACACAAACACCTTTATTTTCTCAATTGGCACACATGCACTTTTCTTACATTTGCACACTTGCACATACATTTGTATTTTTATTTTGTACTTTTCTTACATTTTTCATACTTGTACTCATATTTGGGTCTTCATTTGCATTACCCGTGACCTCTATGAGAGTTTTCCTTATTGGCCATCACAACTCATGTGATTGGGACCAAAAAGCCTCATAAGAGACATTTTAGATTTAGGATTGCATTTTTGTCATATCCATTAGTCACATCCAACATGCAACGTATACTTTGGGTAGAAGAATTAGGAAAAGAAGGGCTAAGTCACGCAACTAGCTTTGGCTAGGGTAAGGGAGTGCCTTAGGCTTTGCCTTTGCCTTCTCCCTCATCAAATGTGACCCCCGATCCCTTTCTTTGGTTACGTAGACCTAAAATTCTTTAAAAAGGGTTTGTTCGCTTTTCTTTCCAAAAAATTCATTTTTGGGTGACTTGGTACACCCTAACTCTATACCAAGTGGCGACTCCATTTTTCCATTCAAAAACCCTTTTTGAATTTTGTTTGGCCAAACCGTCGCATTTCACAATCCCACGGCCTTTTATTTTCATTTTCACACACGTTCACATACATATCCCACACACTACTTTCACATACTCAAAAAGTGGGGCGCGACAGTTTATGTCTATATAAATAATGAATACTTGCATTGCATACCGACATGAATTGGTTAAATGATTAACCATATCAAATGACTATATGAACTCGATACATGTTTAATTTGCTAGATTACTTGCTTAGCCTACTTGGTTTTGTAAAATGAGTATCCCTGCTTGTTCTATGCTTATTTGGTTAAAGTGCTTTCTTGACTCGATATGTGATAATTTGGAAAACGATTTTTGATTCATCGAAGTGAGCAGTGTGTACTTTATCAACTAGCCTTTCGAGTGGTGACTTGTGTGAAATGTTTTCGTGAATATCTTACGTGTTGTGACGTCGTTGGGTGAATCCCTCGACCAGTTTATGTGTTGTGACGTCGTTGGGTGAATCCCTCGACCAGTTTACGTGCTGTGAATCTCCTCGACTCTCGCGTGATAAAAATAAGATAACGGCCAATGATGGCCTATCTATATGGCAAATACCTGTCAAATAACCGTTACTACTCAACCGTTAACCGTGAACCGTGAACCGTGAACCGTTTACCAACCCACATGACTATTCGATATCCGTGAATTACATGCTTCCATGAAATCAACTTGTATTGCTTACGTGCTTACGTGCTAAGTATCCACTTGATTACTTTATTATCATGAATCACATGTTATATGAAGTTGTCCATCATTGATAGGCGAGTGTGTACTTTACCTCACTCGACCTACTCAAATGATGAATTTTACCTTTTCTCGAATTACTTGGTTACTTGTGCATGCTGTAAGCTCTAAGCTGAACTTGGGCCCTGCCTCGGTTACTGACCTGCTCGAGCCAGGACTGGGTTCGGTCGGGTAGGTTGGAACCCTGGACAACCGTTTCGGTATACTCGAGTACTACCACTGGAGGGATAAGGTGATGGCCAGTCAGACCGTGGGGATCCGGAAGTCATAAGGTGCAGATGACCGACAGAGTTCCACTGGAACACCGTATCCTACAGTATATGTTTACCTTGTATCATGATAATTGTTTCATGCTAAAATGCCAACATGGAATCATGTGCTATGCCTGTGATATGATCCATGCCTGTAATATGCTTAGTTATTCGCACCTGTAACTAGCTCTAATCATTCATGAACTATACATGTTAAATGTCTCAAATTACCCGTATAATGGTTATCACCTCATGGTAACATGCCATTGTGTAACCTTGAACCATGCATATGATATGCCCAACTTTCTTGATTTGTTTGAACTGTTAGAGTGTCTTGGAACCTCACTGGGCTGTGTAGCTCATCCCACGTTATGGTTTTCTTTTACAGGATTCGAGACCAAGGGTGCTCGTGGGTAGTACTAGATTGTTTTCTTTCGAGAACTTTAAGTTATATTATAACGAATGGCTATTGTATTTTTTTTCCTTCTTCCGTTGGGTTATATTTAAGCTTGAAATCTACTTTACTTGTTATGAATGTAATTCGAATGGAACAATGTAGTTTTGTTTTGGGTTGCCACTTGAAGCTGGAAAAGTGTAAACCCTAGACTGGGTATGTGGCTTATATGAATTTGGTATTTGGGATTGTTTGATTTTACTCCGTGGGTTTGTAACGCGTAAGGTATTTAAGAATCGACGATTAGCTATCTTATCATGCTGTTATCTCTGAAGTTAATGTGGATTTAGTAAACCGATCTATTTTGGGAGAGTCGATGTTGTAATAGTTTAGGTTATACTTCGGAAGGATTTGGCTAGATTGCTTGCGTGAGTCCTGGCGAGAGCTAGGCAGACGGCCCGCCAACCCTTTGGTTCGCCTTAGGGGGAAGTGGGGTCGCCACACAGTGGCTGAGTTAGCCTGCAAGAGTGACTGTATCCTTATACCTAGAAATGTTGTATATTTAGTCAACTTGTTGCTTGTAGTGTTATTGTTTACTTTCATGAACTTTTGTGCTCGCTCACTTTGAAATTTCAAGTTTTATATAATGGCCAACTAGCTACTTGGTTTTTGCATGATGTTTTGGAACCTCACTGAGATTTGGCTCACTCCGTTAGTTTTGTTTTCCTTATAGGAGTTGCGTGCATAGGTGCGAGATTGGGAAAGGCTGGTTTTATCTAGACTTTTAACTCTTGTAGTTTTACTAGCACTAGTGCTCGATTAGGGTTAGAAATGTGACTAGAACTTGAATCTGTTGTATTATTGGATATGTATGAACATTTGAGAAAGGCATGTGTAGGGATGTACATTTTAAGTTCGGGGACTGCTGTTTCTGTTACTTTCGATGTTATACATTATCTCGAAAGTTAATGTGAGTGAGTGAGTGAGTCCTGGCGAGAATTGGGTGGGCGGTCCACTAACCTCTAGGGTATGCCCTAGGGAGAGGTGGGGTCGTCACACAACTAATCTAGTTAACCCTCACAAAACTATACTTTGAATTGTTCACTCACAATTGAAAAGCTATACAAAAAGCTCAGTACACAAAGAGTACAATAAAAGGTTAGGTAATTATTTTGTAGCAAAAATCATTCTTAGGAGATTGTATTCAATGTATATTTAAGTTACCAATAACCCCAGACTTAATGGTATTTATAGATGTCCCAAAAAGAGTCACTTTTTCTACTCTAATGATCATCCATTAAATGCAGGAAAACTAGTCATTAGGAGTATCGGACATCCGATCCTTTTCTCTATGTTTGATACATGCGTCCGTTAGTATGTTCTCATCCCTTATCGGACAGCAGATAGAGTTTGTGCATCCGACAGGTCTTGCATATGATAGAGATCAAAATGTTGAGATGTTTTTCTCAAATTTATTGAACGGCCGATCCAAGGGGTTTGCATCCAATATGACTATCCGATAGATTCTTCTAACTATCGGACATCCAACATCCTTGTGAAGTGTCCGATAGCTCCCATCTGAAACATTCTTGTCGATTATCGGATGTCCGATACTTTGAAGAGCGCCTGATATTAGCGTCTGATAGACTCAGTAATTTTTGCTCCATTTGATTCAAATCTTCTCTTCATTCTTTTGGACTTGGCACCTATTCTGGACACTTTCTTATATGAAGCAATTAGTCTAAATCATCAATTTGTTTAGTTATTATCAAAATCAAGGATCAAATTCAACAAATATTCTATTAATTTCACATAAAAATATCATGTCTAGTCCAAGTGTTTGGAAATTCCATTGTCAATAATTTTGTAAAATCATTTATGAAGCAATCATTCTAACAATCAATACATACTAAACTTGATTATGCCCAATTAAAAAAAAAGAGCAAACTCATACTCAAAAGATAAAATTTTTAAATTTGTTATATAAATTTATATAAACTATTGTGTTAAAATGCTTGATGGAATTGCAAGTACTTACATCAATTATGATAGATAATTGAACCCTTAAAAAGTGCAATGAGTATTGAAGCCAGGACTTACAACATAAAATATATCTGCACTTGACATATTTGCTCAAAATTCCCATTGCATAAATGATATTCTACACATAATATATTCCCTCAAAATTCCCTTTACTATTACCAGTAAAAAGAACTTCATATGAATTAAACAAATTATCCTGAGCAAATGAAGCATCTTCTACTACTTCAAACCAATACAAGATGATCCACTACAAGAAATTTGGCCTTTTGTAACAACATTCTCAGTGAGAACAGAGAAACTTGTCACAATTGAGAAAATTTAGTGACAACGTTTGATATCGTCATAGTTGATCGTGGACACACTCGTCAACAGTGACAACATGGAATAAGTCGTCACAGTATGAATGGCGCGCAACTAGCCAGTGTGGCAGGAGATCACCATTGTGACAACCGAAAAATAGGTTGTCACTGAAATAGGTCCTACAATGACAATTTAAAATGTCGTCACAAAATGGTTGCCCATTCAAAATTAGTGATAACAACTAATCGTCATTGTCCAAAGTATTTGTTCCTAACTCACTTTCACTAATTCTACTATGCCACTCTAATTTTTTTAATATGGCACATATGTTGTAAATAAATTTTATTAATTCTACTATGACACCCTAATTTTTACATTTGAACCCCGTATGTGGTAACTAATCTCATGACACCCGATCTTTTGCAATTTAGGTTCGCTTAGTGATGACTTGGGAAAGAGTTGTTACTGAAATGCGCTACCGTGACAACTTACTATGTCATCACAATAGGGTTGTTGGTTCAGAATTAGTGACAACAATTAGTCGTCACTATCTAAAGTGCTTGTTCCTAACTCACTTTTTTTTAATTCTACTATGCCACCCTAATTTTTTCAATACGGCCCATATGTTGTAAATAAATTTTTTTAATTCTACTATGACACCCTAACCTTTAGACTTTAGCCCTATATGCCACCCTAATTTTTTTTAATATGGCCCATATGTTCTAAATAAATTTTATTAATTCTATTATGACACCCTAATTGTTACAATTTAGGCCCATATGCCACCCTAATTTTTCCAATATGGATATGTTGCAATTAAATTTTATTAATTCTACTATGACACCCTAACTGTTACATTTTAGCCCTTATGCCACCCTAATTTTTTCAATATGGTCCATATGTTGTAAATAAATTTTATTAATTATGTTATGTCACCCTAATTTTTACATTTTAGCCTCGTATGTGGTAAACAAATCTCATTAACTCTACCATGACACATTATCTTTTGCAATTTAGTCTCGTATGTGATAAATCGATTTCATTAGTTCTATTATGGCACCCGATCCTTTACATTTTAGGCTGTGTTTATCATTGCCAAAATGAGGAAGGTATTGTAATAAAAAATGTATACCTATTTTTTAATTGTTCCAAACTTAGCTAATAACTTGTTATAAAGTTAAAAAATATCATGGATTCATTAAAAAAAATTCCATTAATTCTATTATGACACCTTAACTTTTGCAATTTAGCCCTATATGTAGTACACCAATTTCTTTAATTTTACTATTTGTAACAGCCCCACCTTCCCCTAAGGCGAACCAAAGGGGTTAGCGGACTGCCTGCCCAACTCTCGCCAGGACTAACGAGACAGTTTAATGCGGTCTAAAACGGTTCGGAATATATAAGCGCGCTTAAACAAACCAAAATATCAAAATAAAAAAAATGAAAATCGAAGCGGGCATGAATAGTGCCGGACACGTCAGAATCCGAATCTGTCAAAAATCCAGTCGACTCACAACCAAGCATAGACAACTTGAAATTCAACATTTACAATCCAAAATAACACATACAATCATTCAACAAATTTACACATGTTCAGTTCTTTCAAATTCCAAAAGAGGGAATGGATCCAAAATACATTTAAGGTTTCATTTGTTGAGGAGCTATACAAAATGTATTTACAACTAGCTCAACTCGTCAACCAACTATCAAAGCCATTCCAAAAGTATTCACATTCCTGTAAGGAAAACAAAAGGAATAGAGTGAGCTTACGCCCAGTGAGATACTATCACTCAAGCAGCAAAGTTCATATAAGCATAAAGCTTTTCACTCCAATTTGTCTACGAGAAAGTAAGACAAGAGCACACATCAATAAAATTGGAAAAAGGATACGGACGGCTCTCAAGAGCCCCTTTTCTCGCTTGTATTCTTGATCGGACTTCATTGACCCTCCGTCAATGTTTACAAGTAACCAACCGTAGGCTCCACTTTACTTCCATTCCTTCCACCCAACATACCCCTACCGGACCCGAACTCCAAACAGTTTAAATTTGGTAATACTCGAGTATACCGGAATCAGGAGTCTCATACTACAAGATTCCATGTAACAGTCCCCATGGCTCGTCAATTTTCACGACCAAGCCCTCGCTGGCTCGATTCAATCAACTACCAATGAGGTTGAGCTCAGTAGTGGCAGTAATGGCCGTTGGATACTCGTCCAACCGACACCAAATCCAGTATTTCATGTACCATTCAAGTACCACAGTAGACAGTCATATATAATACAAAAGGGGTGAGGGCGATCAAGTACACCCTCACTTTAATCAGTTTCAATGGTGCAAATAAGCATTCAAGATATCAAGTTCAAATGTAACAAAGCCACATAGTAACAAGCAAGTGAGTAGTACACTCACCAAGCAAGCAAGTGAAATTTCATACACTTCCGCCCAAAGAGCGTCTTGAATCACCGTCACGCCCTAAATGGTTCAAACAATCACAATAAGACTCGATTACAAGTCATAAACCAATTCCACATACTACCAAAAATAAGGGTCCATAAGAACGTATAAGTACTAAAGTAAGTTAGGGAAAGTCCGGAAATGAAAGTTAAGCTCTAAGACCTAAAAACAGTTTTGACGTCATTAAACGTATTGGACACAACCGGCACTACGATTATCGGATGGATGTACAATATACACCATTTCGAAGCTAAAAGAAAGGGATACAATGTTGAAGAAGGCCACTCAGTCCAGTTTGTAGTGCAACTAGGTCAAAAGTTCAATGTACCAAACCAGAACTGTATAAACAGGTTAACGAACCGCATTTTGGTTCAATAACCATAATTCAGGCTACCAAAGTCCAATTCAAGTGATTCCAAAGCCATCCGAAAGCTAAGATACCAGGATATATTTCTTAAGAAGACATCAACAACCAAATCAGTAGTATTCCTGGTCAAACTAACCAATTACCAAAGCTGATTACCAGGTTCGGACAGAAACAGGGCAGCAGGGGTATTTCAGTATTTTCACGGGATACATTGCTCCGATTGGCCTGAAATTTTGTAGGAATATATAAAATATCATTCCATACAACTTTTATGTTTTAACCCAAGGCTAATTCGGCCTCTAACTAGGGGAAAAAGTATCAGGTAGAATGGGTTCAATTGCAACCCTAATTTCCGAAATTTACTTTCAAAGCGGAAATTTTCCGCAAATAGCCACAATTTACACCCTAAGGCTTCATTCTAAACCATTCCCAACCATCATCCATGACCACACAATATTAATCATATGAAAACAGAAAAATCATGAATAAATATAAAACTTCACCAATTTCTACCAAAAATCATGAAACAACACCTAATATCATCACTTCATCTCACATAAGTCACTAATGAAGCATTATTGAGAAGAAAGAGAGGTCCCTTAGCTACTCACCTTAACAACCCAAGAAAGGGAGCAATTTAGCACCTTAATCTTCCAACCCACTTAACTAATCACCTCACAACTACTAAGAGGAGGATTTTTATGGAGAACTTTCAAGTTTAATCGGTTGGTTTGTTGGATTGAGCAAGGTTTGAGATGAAGAAAGTTGAAGAGTTTTTCCCTTTCCTCCCTAGCAAGGTTCAGCCAAGAGAAGCTTGAAATGAAGAGATTTTTTTTTTTGTCAATTTTTGGGTTTATTTGGTAAAATGGTGAATAGTGGTCAAAATGTAAGAATTACTCTCCAAGTGACACTTGTCACCACCATTAATGCATGGCTATCCTTTTGTCCCTCTCACCCTAATACATTTAGTAACCTCTAGTTATCTCTTAACACCTGCTAAAATAAACCCGGTATCCAAAACTTGACCTAACTGGCCGAATTTTTCCGAACTTTCCGCACTAGCGGGTCCTACGTCCGGTATACGCTCTTAATTTCTCAAAAACTAACCGGTACTAGAAAAATCATCTAAAAACTATATTTAATCATAAAAATTATTTAGAAAATTTTTCTAATAAAGAAAATGCATAAAAGGCGTGCAAATAAATAAAAGAAGGCCTAGAAATAAAGAAATTTACGGGTTCTCACACTATTACACCCTAACTTTTGCAATTTAGCCCCATATGTAATTCGCCAATTTCATTAAGTCTACTATTGCACTCTAACTTTTGCAACGTATCCCCATATGTAATACATGAATTTTATTAATTCTACTATGGCACCCTATGGTGTTGGAATTTAGCCCTTTTTTTATTAGCAAAATACATAAGGTATCTTAATAAACATTGTATACATATTTTATAATTTTTCCAAACTTAGGAAATAATTTGTTATAAATATTAAAAAAATCATACATTCCCTATTTATCTTGATGACAACATGGTGGAAAATTAATAATTAAGATAATCTAAAAACAGAAGTAGTCAATGGTAGAATTTAACAATAAAATTGAATGCGAAATTAAGTCTAATCCTAACATTTGTTAGATCAAAAGGTTGTTATTAATTATAGTAGCCACAGTTATCATTTATGAACAACTTATACCAAATAGAATCTGCACTTAATACATGTACTTGCAAACTATTTTAATTGTTTGATCAACTAATTCGGTTATCAAGTTTGTCAGACTGCAAGTCATATATAATTGATAACACCATAAAATGAGTACCAAAAAGATTTTGATAAAAGAATGTTTATTTTTTTCAAATCATAAACATATTTCTAACAACATTTTTTGTTTTTAAACTGTTTTATTGTATAATAAATTAGAAAAGTCCTATATTAGTTAAAAGTGCTAAAAAAATTTTGCCCAAATGCACTAAATTTCCATATTCTATTATTTTAATACAACTTGAGAGTAAAAAACTTAATTACATAAAGATGAGAAAAAGAAAAAAGAGAAAGGTAGGAGTAAGGACAAAGAAAGTGTGATTTTCTTGTATTTACATAGGAAGAAGGCATGTTATTTATATGTACAAAACTAAGAGCGGCAAACTAAAAAATTCAAGAGGCATGGCGGACTAAAGGAACTTTGAGGAAACGACATCGTTTGCTTCACTAGTACGCACTTTATGTCCAAAACACTTAGCCAAAATTTCAGACACTTTCTCCCTTTCTCTTTGTCCTCCTCACTTAATCGAAAATGAACTCCTCTGTATCAAGCTCATACTACCAAATCCATCATGAACTGAAGTTTGACATTGTCATCAATTTGGGCAACTTTATCGAGCTCGCACCACCAACATCCCTAATTCGGCTGTAGTTCTGGCTTGGTGGCAAGAAATCAGAAATTAGGGCTTGAAAATTTCGGTGAAAGCTGGAGTTTAAAGCTTAAAGCTTGGGAAAAATGAGAAGTTAGAGATTGAAGGTATAGTTTGAGGTAATTTCAATATTATGTGTCCGATTTTGCAATGCATGGTATATATTTTTGTGGCTATGGCTAGTTGCACCTTCTCTGTTTCGTCAGATTTAGATTTTAGGTTCAATCTTGTTAGTTTCTAATTTAAGCATCAACAAGTTTTGAATCCCTTCTGTTTTATTCTTATAGATTTGTTGGATTTTCATGAATTGATTCTTTATTAGTGATTTTTGGCTAGAATGCTATGAATCTTGATTTGGTTTAAAAACTGGCATTTGTCCTTGTAACTTCCGTAAAAAGTTGGGCATGAAATATCTTTTTGGCATATTGTTTTTGGTCATATCTGTTGCTTTCTCAGATTGAGTCAATCAAGGCAAGAAATTTATTTATGGATAATAACTTAACAAGCACTATATCATACACATACGTGCAATTCCATTTAACATAAATTATGGTCTAACTAAGCTATGGACCAAGTCTATGAAAGAAACCTAGAAGAAGCATAACCATTCCATAATAATAATAACAACAATCTAAACAAAACGATTGCTGTGAGATGCGAAAGCTGGATGTTGTAAGTACCTGCAATCATCTTGCTTTGAACTTCCACCTCTTGAAAATGTATTTATCATCTTGCTCCAAATTATCTAGTTATTGACATTTTCTATTATGTCTCTTAAATGCTTGCTCAGATGGAAACTTTGATGGCTCCTAATTACTGCCTTTTCTTGGGATAATCTTTTCTTGTTTAGTTTCATCATGGCAGAGTCTTTTTCATTCCCTTTGTCTCTGCTGGCCAATGCTTCTGATTTCTTGTTGCAAATATGGTGCCTTCAATCTGTCAATCAGTTGCAGCGTTTTTGGTCATGATTTGTGGCTATAATCTGCTAATTATTGTAGTCAATTGGATAATCTGTCTTAGATTCTTCATTTCTCGAATTAGCTTCTACTTAGTTGCAAAAAACTATTATAGTATCTTTAACTGTATAAACAGAACCACACCTAGGTGAAAAGCTTAAAAGAAATCTGGTCAACTTTTATAATATGAAAAAAAGAAATCTAGTTCGGGTTCTTTTATTTAGTAAACTATAGTTTTATCCTTACCGCTTACTACTGCTCTTTGCAATCTTGGTTTACTTTTTTACAAGAGTTCAAGTATTTAATGCGTCTGTGTTATATTCCCCCTTATTATACATGCAATGGCTTCTGTTTTGACTGCTACTCCCCAAAAAAGCCTAAACTCGGACTAGTTGGTAAATTATTGCATCTTTTTTCCTAGATGGTTTAAGAAATTCTTAACAATTTTATAACAGGAAAATCACTCTATTTTATCTCTTTTTTGCAGATTTACTGGAGTTGAAGATTCAATTCCTTACTGGCTTGCTGAAGATATACTTAGCTTTTTGTCTTGCAAAATGGTAGCAGAAGGAAGGAGGGCACAAAGAGCAAGTTTACAAACTTCCATCTTATCTAAAGGTAACATAAGTTGTATTCATGCTAATGACTTGTTAATTTATGACGCTTTTAGTTGCTTTAAGGATTTTAATCTATATGATTGCTTTGCTACTATTACTTCCGAACAACTTCATATCTTTTCTTTGGGAACCGTGATTCATCTTATAATACCTGTTATCCTTTAATTCCAATTCTTGATGGCTTTTCTGTTATAAAGCTTTGGCAGGACAGCTTGTGAACCATTTATTGAGCCGCTGTAATTAAGTGCCTCCACATGAATATGATAAAGACTGCATTAAGCTCCTAAACTCAGGTTCCTATTCTTTTATTAAAGCTTCTAAACTCAGGTTCCCATTCTTTTTATTAAAGCTCCTAAACCCAGCCTTTTTTGACGCTTATGCTTTCTATACGCGTTTTAATTTGGGTGGGAAAGTAGCTTTTGAGTTGGCACATGTTTTTATAATGCCCACAATTGTCAGCATCTAAATAGCATCAATCTGCCATGTTATTTCAGATGGTCAATTGTGTTTTATTTTTTTTTCATCTCTGTGTGTTTATGCATATCAGCCTCTAGATTTTACTTCACTATGACAACCAAAGAGTTTGTAAACAGAACTCAAGTAAAATCACTTCAACTACGGAGCAATGCCAACTCACCCAATATGATCTAAACTTGTCCACTGACAAAAGTACTTGCTGTTCCTATCCTTGAAGTCAATTACTTTGATAATCAAAAAGTTAGATGTTCTCATAATGTGATTGAACAAGTTTAATAAAGAAGATATCCAATATCACAATATAATGCCTTGGGAATCATTTAAAATGGCATATAGATGGTATGAAACTCAATTCATTGTCAATTTCTTTCAAGGAGAATGAGAAATTTGGACAAAAATGGTTTGGTTATGATGTACATGAAAAAGCAAACATTGAAACATACATCTGCTCTATGAAGGTCAGCAACTTCCCTCCTCTTGCTCTGATCTGTTGGATGCTTTGTGCTTGAAAGACACAGTAACTTGGACTTAAAAGCACTAATGTGTGTAACTAGATTTCGTAGAATGATTATGGTACTTATTGGATATGAAATGAACTACAATAGACAAATTCAACAGATCTATCTGCTCGTGCAATAGGTTGGCATTTCAATAAATCCTTTCCTTAGGAACCAAATTTGCAGCTTCATTTTTTTCTTGACAAAGGAATGGTTGTGTGAGAACCCGAAATTTTTCTTAATTTTTAGGCATTATTTTATTTCTTTGCATGCATTTTCTATATTTTCTTTTACTATATAAATTTTCTAGATATTTTTAGCAGTAACTATAGTTTTTAAATCATTTTCCTAGTATAAGTTAGTTCATGTGACAATAGTAGGGAATTTTGGATGTGGGACCCGCTAGTGCGTTAAGTGTGAAATTTTTGACGATTCGGTTAAGTTTTGTACTAAGGGAGTAATTTACTAGGTGTTAGAAGATAATTAGAGGTCATCTTGATATAATTATATTTGGAGAGACAAGAGGATAGGTATAAAATAAAATTGCCACGTGTCGCGTTTCTATTCGAGGGTGGACTTTTGACCAAGATATTTTTACCTTCTTACAATTAATTTTGACCAAAATATTGCTTCATTTTAACCCTTCTTGGCCGAGCTTCATTAGAGAGAAAAGAAGAGAGAAACTTCAACTTTTGCCTTCCATTTCTTGCTCAATCTTGTGAATCAACCAACCAAACCTCAAATTACTCCATAGAAATCCCTTGCTAGGAGGAATCCAAGAAGGTGGTGGAGTGGTTTTGAAAGGGAAGCCCTAAGTTGCTAGTTTTCTTGAGTTTTGAGGTAAGTTGGATAAGAAAGTTCGCTCTTTGCTTTAATAATGGTTAATTAGTGGGTTGTAGTGGCTAAATAGGTTATTTTGTCGAAGATTTTATGGGTTAAAGTAGAGTTTGATGAATTTTAGAATTTTTGGTGATTTTATATGATGATTATTGTTGGGACATGGCATGGTAGTTTGATATGGTGTAAAATGAAGCTCTTGTATGTTAGTTGTGGTTGTTTGCGGAAAATTTCCGCTTGTAGGGCAAATTTCAGTTTTAGGGTTTCAAGATTAGGGTTTGCTATGGTTGGTTGTTGAGCCTTTAAGTGGTTAACATTGATGGGTATTGTAACATTCATTAAGTGTGTTGAATAGTCTATAAATTGTATGTGTTGTTGGTGGTTGTGTTGTAGGATGGAAAAGTATGAAATTAAGGGGAAATGCTCTCCATAGTTTGAGGATATTGAGTTCCCTTGAGTTTGAATTGAAATTGGGTAGAAATGAATTGTTTTGGGGTTGTTTAAGCTTTTAGCACCAAATGTTCCTTAATTTCCCTTTCTAGTTATTTTGGTCTTGCTTTAGTAGTTCCTTGAATAGGTATTCGACTCGCGTTCGGGTCTCAATTGTTATTTATTACTTGTTTATAGGACGTGCCGGTGATCCAAGGCACACGTCGGACTAAAATTTGTGAACTTGCTTTATTTGAACGAGTGAGTGTACCATTGTATGATTTGATGCTTACATGGTTGTTGTACTTGAATCTTTGGACTGAATGACTGTGAATTACATTTTTGAGATGAGAGTGTACTTTATCACTCCCGTTCTCTTATTTGTATAACTGTTTACTGTATAACTGTGCAATTGTTACCTGTAAATGGTTTGGTGTCGTTTGGAGCATGTGTCCAACAACTTTACTGTGATATCTGAACTCAAACCCCATTGGTCGTTAATCGAGTCGAGCCGGCAAGGGTCTGGTCGATGAGATAACGTACCATGGGGTACTGTTCGTCGAGTAGAGTGTTATCTCCTCGACTTTATGGTATACTCGAGTATACCCTTCTGATTCTGTGAGATGTTCGGGCCCGGTAAGAGGAATGTATGGTGGAAGGTAATTGGTGCAAAGTGAAGTCTACGGTCATGTTCGTTTCTTTGAATGTTGGCGGAGTGTCAACAAGTTGCGATCAAGTAATGCAAAGATGGGAAATTAGCACTTGAGTGCCATCCGTATCCTTTAAATATGATGTTCCTTGGTATTTAAGTAAGGCTTATGTGATTGTTCAAGTGTACTTCTGTGATTCGTGACTATATAACATGTTGGTACCTCATTGAGCGAAAGCTCACCCCTCATAAATTTTGTTTTCCTTACAGGATCAACTTTTGGAAACCATGATTTTGGAAGCGAGTTGAGCTAGTTGATATTCTTTTGTTCTTTTGTATAGCTCCTTGAAAGTTGGAAACCCTAAATGTATCGCTCCAATGTTCCATTTTGTTATGTAAACCCATTAACATATATATATATAAGTGTTTTCTCATGTGTATATGGTACTTTTACTTGAGAATGTGTACTCTTTAATGTTAGTTAGAATTTATTTGTATTTGGTTGGGTTTCGGACGCGCGCGAAATTTGAACAAGAAAGAAGAAAATTTCCGGCCGGGAACTGTTCACTGAATCCGGCCAAGTATCCGGCTAGTTCTTGGCCGGATATCCGGCCGGATAGGCAAGGGAAATTGAAAAAAATTTTGGAGTTGGCCACTGCCTCCAATCCGGCCAGAAATCCGGTCGGCTTGTGACGTGGCAGGCACAATTCATCTTCAGTTTTGATTTTCATTTTCCGTTTCGTGGTTGTTGAATTGTTTAAGAGCGCTAATATTGTGACGCCCTCACCTCACCCTAAGGCGAACCAAAGGGTTCGGCGGACCGCCTGCCCAACTCGCGCCAGGACTCGCTCACTCACAACAGTCCTCAAATGAAAAACAAGATAAATCCCAAATATTACATCCAATTCTCCAAGAATTACATATCACGAGTACCAGAAAGTAAACCCTAGAAAAGCTGATAACTACAACCACCACGGCAACTATATACATCTTACCAGTCAACTTATAACAAGTACAAATTCAACTATTCTCTAATCAAAAGACTAAACACCTTCCCGAGCGATCCCCGCGTCGGCCCCCTGCTAAGGAAAACAAATAGAATGGGGTAAGGTATATGCTTAGTGAGTAATCAGGGGTATAAATGTAAACTCACATCCAAATAACAAGTAATCAGGTTATTTCACATCAATAACAAAAAGGTAACAACACAATGGTAGGATACAGGTGGCTCCAAAGCCAGATCAATTCCCCGAGCTTGAACGCCTGTTGACACTCCGTCAACCAAAGTACTCATGGTTCGTACAACTCCACTTGTACACCTACCTAACACCTTATCACCCTCACTGGCCAGTCACCTCACAAAATTGCTCGAGCGAACGAAATTGAGCTTGGTTCACAAACTTGGTTCACATTCTCGGTGAACCAGATTCACAAACTTGGTGACCTCAGACTAGGTTGGACTGGCTTCGACCAAGCCCCAGCTGGCTCGAATAGTCCATCTAGGTCGGAAGATCGACCCCAACTCACAAACGTCACCCCGAGCTACAAGCTCAAGGGGTTCAAATCCAAAATAATTCATTTAGACATGTCATGTATAAATATGCATGTAAATTAGGGTTTAGGTCGAGTGCGATGAAGTACACCCTCGCCTAAGTACCCATTTAACATATACAAAGCACTTTAACAATTTCACATCAATAACAACCCAATTACTCACTTGATAAAGCTTGGCACGAAAAACGATACAATTCACTGAGTTTGACCGTCACCGTCAAAAGCTTCACAATCTGTATTGACAGATTATATACACACATAAGTGAAATGGCCACACAATAGCAGTTTATAACTTAAATGATCGAATACGGTCGAAAACGGTCAAAAATAATAAAAAACGGTAAAAAATGACGTTAAGGCCAAAAGAATGTCGGAATTGGCCGAAACGGCCGGAATGGTAACAAAATACCAAAAAGTAGACCTAAACGGTCCAAAACGGCAAAAAAGGTTGAGAAATGAACGTGCGCGTCCATGAAAATGAAAATGGTACAAAACGGGTTACAACTTCCATGAAGATACCTCAACCCATTTTTCAGTGCATCTAAGTTAAATTTGCAAAATACAGAACTAGAACTCTTAAAAATTTGGCGGCATGCCCCTTGTGTTTACCCATTTTTCAGCCATTTATAGCTTCAATATTTTCCTCAAACAAACCCAAAGTTACATACAAAATAATCTCATTTCAATAGCCGTTCAATAGGCTCAAGGTCATACAAGTACAAAATCAAGCTAACGACATGTGCGGAAATGACGTTTAGCAAAAGACAGATTTGACGTTGTTTTGCGTAACGGACACAACCGAAGCTACGCCTATCGGATTGGGGTGAAATTTATACTGTTTCAAAGCTAAGACAGAGGGCTACAATTTTGATGAAGATCACTTAGTCCAAATTCCAGTGTAACCTAGTCAAATTCCCAATTCACAGAACCAAATTCCAACTAATAAACCAGTTAACCGCACTACCTTCAAATGGCCATATCTCAAGCTACCAAAGTCCGATTAAGATGTTTTTGTAGGTGTTGGAAAGCTAAGACATAGTACAGAAACTTTCATGTTTTGGCTAAAAGCTATTTCAGTACGTATCCAGGTGAACAAATGCAACCAACTTAGTGTACTGTCAAAACTGTCTGCTGATTTACTCCTAGGGCAGTAAGGGTATTTTCATCTTTTCATAGGCTACGTTGCTCTGATTGAGCTGAAATTTTGTAGGAAACCAAAAAATATCATTCTCCACAACTTTCATGTTTTGTGCTAAGCCTAATTCGGCCTCTAACATACTGAAATGGAACCGGGCAGAACTGAAGCTCCAATTTCCAGAAATCTGGAATTTTGCTATATTCAAGCTATACTTCTCATTTTTACCTTAAAACTACCACTACTTTCTCCTTTACAAGATTATATACCATATATACACATCATATAAAACCTAACCCACAAGAAACCCTAACTCAAAAGTCATCCATCTAATCATCAAAATCACTTGAAACAAGCATCACAAGCACAATACTATCATTAATACCCAACTTAATCATGATTAATGGAGAAAGAAAGGTTGATCAGCCATTATACCTCAAGACAAGAGTTTGCAAGAATGATCCTCCACCTCTCCTTGAAATTTTTGGTTCCTTAAGCTTCCCAAGCTTCCAAACTAGTGATTAATCGGTTTAGTTTTTCTTGTTTTCACTCAAATGGTTCAAACTCAAAATGGATTGAAGGTGTTTCTCTTGCTCTCTCTCTCTCTCCCTCTTAAGCTCAGCCCAAAACAGAAAAAAAATGAGGAAAGATGAACTCAAATGGAAGATAAGAAGGTGAGACAAAAGGTTGGTCAAGGAACCATAGGTGGTTGACACTTGTCATCACCAAAACCAACTAAAATTTTGTTTTCTTTTCCTTGCATTTTGGCCACATATTTTGGTTATATGGCTGAGGATGAGGGGGATATTTTGCAAAAATATCAAGGGTATGTGGTGGTAGGGAAGTGGTGGGTTCAATCGGTAATGATCGATATACGTCGGTTTGAGCCGATTTTTCTTAAATCACGTATACTAGGGTTTTTGCCTTCTAATCACTAACTTATTATTATCACTTCTAATTATATAATATTTCCTCATCCAAAAGTCACTCTTACCTACCAAATTTGATCCTCACTCCGTACCGAATAGTCACACTACGGAAAAACGTGAAAACCCTAATTCGCTCTAACTTGAAAACTGACAACGAAAACCCTTACTTCTATATTCATTTACACTTATTGTGGGGTGATTGGGTAGTAGGGCCATAATAAATGAATAATTTCCAAATAAAAAGGCATTTTTAAGAAAAACATGAGGGGTTTTACAATTCCATAAATTGAATTTAAGGTTTCGGTTAAAATATGAGAAATTTGAGAAAACGATCAGTCACAAGTGAAACTAGGGTTTTGATTAGACTTTTAGGGTTTCTAGTCTTTTAAAATAAAACAAGGTTTTAAATCAAACCCAAAGAAATAACTTTAGTTTCTTCTTTAAAACAAAATAATGGTTTAAAATAAAAATAAACTAAAGAAACCGTAATATCCTCTTTGAGACTACACAAAAGATGATCCTAAAAGTTGGGGTATCACAAATATATTTCGGGATATATTAGTTTGTGTATAACCGTCTTAGTAGTCCTGACGAGAGTTGGCCAGGCAGTTCGCTAACCCCTTTGGTATGCCTTAGGGGAAGGTGGGGCTGTCACAGGTTGCTAGTAAACTAAGGTTATTCTCTCATTAACAGTGTGGTGTATTCTATTTCTGGTGGGAGATTTTCTTTCCCAGAGTTGCCATGCATGATTAATTCGATGAAGCGATTTGAAGAATATGGTGACATGCTCATAGGCTATAGTGCAAGAAACGTTGCTTTTATTTTAACTATTTATTATTATTTGATTCACCATGTAACTCATGTTCAGCTACATAACTAGTTGGAATTGAGTCTATTTAAAATATATTCTATGGTGCTCCTTAAACAGTCTTACCTTTTGGATCTCGTAGACTCTGGTATGTGCAGCAGTCTGATGAACTTCTGAACCTGGACTTGAGGTTACTGGATGAGTTTAAAATATGTACAGTGCTCAAAAGTGGTCTACATCTGGCATATAATCAATGTTGTAGTTATCTTCAGCATACAAGTCAACCCAAGAAAGAGTTCCAAAATTCATGAAATTTTGCAATTAGAAGTCTAAAGCAGTGTAGTATGACAATGACCTGTTCTAATAGATATTGTTACCTGCTGAATGAGTTGATTCTCTTCCATAGTTTTGAATGACAGCCTCAGCTCCTCATAGAAATTTCTATTATGGTCGCCAGAGGCTTGGCTTGATGAATCCAAGCCAAGTCGATGCATTCTTCTAGGTTACTTTTCTTTGTCAAGCGTGCTGATCCATTTTTTATACCTAGCTGATAACCGCTGTTTCTTCAAGTGCCTACCCCATATTGTCATTTCTTGCTGATATATATATAACCTGAAAAAAAATAAACAAAATGATGCTAAGAACTTCATAAAGATGTATGTGACTCTATTTTATTTTTAGCCTCTAGCTTTGAAGATGCAATTATCTATGTACTTCAAGTTTCCCAAGCTTGGGAAAAAAACCAATGTTTAGCTACTAATGCTGATGAACCATATGTACATTTATACTACTATAAGTTATCCATTATGGTTAGTGCGTACCTTTCTCTCATCACTTCTCCTTGGATAATACACAACTTGTTAATTGTTTCTTGTACTTAGATAACTTTTGTAAGGTTGCAATAGCATATTTTTTTTACTAAAGTCTATTCTAATGCATATAATATTTTATTCTCAATGCAGTCCAGCTTGATATTGATCACAAGGAGACTGTTGGATATGATGATAGAGATGGTTAAAGTCTGACATTGGTGGTGCAATCTATGTTTTAGTTTGGAAATCTAGTACTCTATTTTTTGGGAAGGATACATATTGGCCAATAGTGCTTGAATTGATTATGTGGGTTTCGGGACACAATATTTTTTGTTAACTTCTATTTTGATTAATATATAGATGCTTATGGCCATATATATGAATTTGTAGTTTCATTCTACATTAATTTTGCCTTTTGTCAAATAGAATGTTCTACTATAATTTGTTGAAAATGCTATGACAATGCTATAATCGTAATGGTCAATCCTATGTTGTCACTGACATGCAAAAGTGACTACTATTTTTGTCACTAAATAATAAGACGGATGTGACAAACTTAGATCGTCACTGTAGACTTCAAATTTGTGACGACTTTTACTACATTTATGACAAAAATATAGGTGAAACAGTGACACGAAAAGTCATCACAAAATAATATCTGTTAGTGATGACTTTCCCCTTATCATTGAATAACAAAATTTTGTGACGACTTTCAAAAGGTTGTCATATGGACCCATTTGTGACTTAGAATCTATGACAACCAAGTGACAATGGAAAAAGTCATCATTATATTCATATAATGACGACTTTTTGGCTTTCAGTGACGACTTTTTATTGTCACAAAAGACCAATTTCTTGTAGTGTGAACAACTACTACTACTATAAACTAATACATCATGAAGCTAGTAGTAAGTTAATAATATTAAAATCTAGGTTTGAAGTACTTGTATGAATACAAAGATGCAATAAGATGACATAAACATTAGAACTATAGTAGCTATTGATCATGAGCAAAAGAAGGCAATAAGAATGCTATTACAATTTTCTATAAACCCTCCAAAGTCATTACGGTGATCTTCACAACATTAAAAATATTATTTTGTCAATCCTTATTGAACTAGAATCATGCAATCTCTAATTGACTCCCTCTCATGACCTTAAAGTCTTCTTCGCTTAAAGTATTTCTTTCATTCTCTCTAAATGTGGCAAAACACATTAAAGAAAAACAAATTAGGTCTTATCATTGTTTCTTATGTGTATGCCAATATAATAATTTTCCTTGATTAGTATCTTGACTAAACTTTTAAAGTTTTTCTAAAGGGAAAAATGCACTTTTCATCCTCAAAGTTTGGGCTGTTGACTAATTTCATCCTCAAAGTTTCACCCAAAGCACATTTCATCCTCAAAGTTACGTAATTTTGGCCAATTAATGACAATTGACGGGAAATGAAGAAATTGGTGTTAGACCCAACTGTAAACCCAACAAAAAATGGATTTAACCGAATGGAGCCATTTTTTAACAGAACAAAAATTGTTTCAACGGACGAAAACCAACATTCTTCTCCTTCTTCCCTCTGCCTTTTTGCAACCCCAAAAATTTTTTCCCAATCTCTGGATTTCTTAGGCGCTTGCAAATGCCAAATCCAGTTTTAGGGCTCATTTACTTGGTGGAGGTTGATTTCCACCATATCTCCATCCCTAACACCCACCTTGGTTTCTTTCTCCTCCACCTCTCTATCCCCAACCGTCTCCTTCACCCCTCCACCACCACCACCACCACCTCCTCTTCCTCCTCCACTACTGCCGCCGCCACCACCACCACTCCCACTTCCCCAACCATGGCCTCCACCATTTCCACCACCACCGCCTTCTCCTCCACCCCCACCCCCACCCACACCCCCACGTCCATCTCCACCACCACCACTGCCAGCACCTCTGCCACCACTACCTCTCCTTCTACCTCATGTATGTTTTCCTCTCCTTTTCCTCCTTCTGTGACAGCCCCACCTTCCCCTAAGGCGAACCAAAGGGGTTAGCGGACTGCCTGCCCAGCTCTCGCCAGGACTAACGGTGCAGTTTAGAGCGATCTATTGCGTTCCGGAACTTATAACGCGCGTAAACAAGGCAAAAGGGCAAAATAACCCAAAATAAAAAAAATGAAATTCGGAGTCGGCCATGAATAGTAACCGACCCGTCAGAATGCAACCAAATATCAAACAAATATTCACACCTTGAACTTTAGCAATTACAACCCAAAGTGACATACAAAAGTTTTCAAAAGTTAGTATATACACGGTTTGCCAAATTGAAAGTGAAAACGGCCCTAAAGATACATTTAGGGTTTCACTTCATATACAATACAAAAGAGATATACATCTAGTTCATTCGGCAACCATCTATCAAGATTCATTCCAAAAAGAGTCATATTCGTGTAAGGAAAACAAAAGGAACGGTGTGAGCTAATTGCCCAGTGAGATACTATCACTTACGCAACCAAGTGCATATAAGCATCAATCTTTCATTCAATATAGTAAAAATAAGCAAAGGCACACGTCAAATATGGTGATAAAAGGATACAGATGGCTCTCAAGAGCCCTTTCCTCGTTTGCATTTCTTGATCGGACGTCATTGACTCTCCGTCAATGTTCAAAAGTAACCAACCGTAGACTCCACTTTACTTCCACTCCTTCCACCTAACATCCCCCTACCGGGCCCGAAATCCAAACACTTGCACTTTGGTATTACTCGAGTATGCCGGAATCGAGAGTCTCGCATACTACAAGATTCCATATAACTTTACCCAAGGTTCATTAATTGGCACGACCAAGCCCTCGCCGGCTCGATTCAATCAACTACCAATGGGGTTGAGCTCAATGATAACATTTCCAGTCGTTGGATACTCGTCCAATCGACACCAAGTCAAGTACTTTCATTTCATGTAATATTTCATGTAACATTCCAATAACATGACAACAATGATATAAGGCATATAAGTGAGAGTGATAAAGTACACTTTCACTTCAATCAAGTCACATTCAATTCACTTCAAGCAATTTACATTCAAAGCCATATAGTAACACACAAGTGAGTAGTACACTCACCAGGGTCAGTGCAGATACCTCCCAAAAGAGAGCTTTAATCACCAAGAAACCCTAAAATAATCCAAGGAAAACAATTGAAGGTTCCACTTTCAAAATCGAGTATACAGAATGCACATGTGAGGCTCGACTACCAGTCGTATGCCTCGCCAAATAATTACTAAAGCAAGGGTGCAAAACATGATTTTTGGTAACGAAAAGGTAACATGAAGACCTAGGCTCAAACAACCCAAAAGCCCTTCGATCAAATCACAAGGAAATCCAACTAGCCTTCAAGAAAAATTTCGGCAGCATATCCCTTGTTTTTACCTATTTTCCAGCCATCATGGCTTCATTATGTCCTCAAATCAGTCCCAACATCTCGTACAAAAATAATCTCATTCCCAAAAGCCGTTCACTAGGCTTAATGGCATTCAAGTACAAAATTTAGCTAGGAAATGACCGGATATGAAAGTCAAGCCCTAAACTATTCAAATAAACACAATAAGACTCGATTATAAGTCATAAACCAATTCTACATACTACCAAAATAGGGTTCCCTAAGCATACACAAACAATAGAGGAAACCAGAAAATTCGGAAAGGCAATTAGCTTTGGCCCTGAAAAAAAAATAGTTTTTGACCTCATTTTGCGGTAATGTCACCAATTTCACTATGATTACCGGATGAAGGTGTAAGATACACCGTTTTGAAGCTAAAATACAGGGCTATAACATTAAAGAAGGTCACTCAACCCATTTTTGAGTGGAACCATGTCAAAAATGCAAGATACTACACCATAAACGTAAAACAGATTCACAAAATGCATTCTGGTGTAAACATCATAACTCAGCCTAATTAAGTCCAAATTCAGAAATTCCAAAGCCTGCTGAAATCTAAGAAAAATTTCTACATTTCATCAGAAGACCTCAACAACTAATTCGGAAGCAATTCCATCCAAAACAACCAATTACAGGCGCAATTCTTACATTCGGGTAAAACCAGAACAGCAATAGTAATTTCGACTTTTCTCATTCTACACTACTCCAATTGACCTGAAATTTTGTAGGCACCTCTAAAATGTCATTCCATAAAACTTTCATGTTTTAAGTCAAGGACAATTCGACCTCTAACTAGGAGCTATAAATTCGGGCAGAATGTTCCCACTAAAACCCTAATTTTCTGAAATTTCTTCCAAACCAGAAATTGGTTGTAATTAATCACTTTTTCCACCTCCTAGAGTCATTACATACCCTTTCCAATCATCATAGATAGCCACACAATCATGTTCATAGTAAAACAGAAAAATCCCCAAAAATTATAAAAGTTCATCAATTCAACCACAACTCAAAATATAATCCATAAAATGGCATCTCATACTACCACTAAGCATGATTTAAGCATCAATAAAGGGAGGAGAGTAGTTCTTCACCACTCACCTTAGAAACAAGAGAGAGAGAGAGCAATAGGTCCTCTTAGTTTTCCAAATAACTCCACAAATCAACTCACTAACACTACTTGAAGATGTTTTATGGAGAAATTGCAAGTTTCAATGGTTGGTTGGATGGATTTGAGCTAAATGGAAGCAAAACTTGAAGAGTTTCTTCCTTTCTTTTTTGAGAGAGAGGGCCGGCCAACAAGGGAAGAGAAATGGAGAAATTTTGGTTGTTTTTTGATTTAGTTAGTCAATTGGTAAGACCATGAATAGTGGTCTTAAAGGTAAACCCACTCAAATGGTGACACTTGTCACCTTTTATTAAATGCTTACCTATCTTGTCTCTCTTATACCAATCCACTTAGCCTCCTCTAATTATCTCTTAACACCCGGTAAATTAATTCCAGTATCCAAAACTTAACCTAGTTGACCGAATTTTTCCGAACTTTTTGCACTTGTGGGTCCCACGTCTGGTATACGCTCTTAATTTCTCAAAACCTATTCGATACTACAAAAATCATCTAAAAATAATATTTGCTCCTTAAAAGTATCTAGAAATTTTTCCTAATCACGAAAATGCAGAAAACAAGCCATGGAAAATAATAAAACCTAGAAAATGGGAAAAATACGGGTTCTCACACCTTCCACCACCTCTCCCTCCACCACTACCACTTCCACCGCCTCCACCTCCACTGCCACCGCCACCACCGCCGCCGCTGTAACGACCCCACCTCCCCCTAAGGCGTACCAGAGGGTTCGGCGGGCCGCCTGCCCAGCTCTCGCCGGGACTCAGTCGTTCGCTACAGTCCTCAATTAAAAATTGAAATAAATCACAAGAATAAATAGGGCATTGATCCAAACTTAAAGCGGAACTTATATACATTGCCAACCCAAAAGAGAATATAAACATCAAATATACAAGGGTTCTCAATCCTTCATACATCCAGCCCGTGCCAAGCACTAGGCGAGAACCACTACAAAAGAAACAAAAGAAACAAAACTAGATTGGCTAGTCTATCTCAAGCTCATGTCCTCGCTCGCCTTCCCCTGTAAGGAAAACAAAACTAAAGGGATGAGCTAAAAGCCCAGTGAGGTTCCGAACACATAATCAGATAATCAATCCAATACATTAAACATGGAGTATCAATAATTCAAGAAACATTTACAATGGAAAGCGATAGTAACACATTCATTAAAAGGATACGGCTCACAAGGAGCAATTCGTTATTTCATTCATTCGTTCTCCTGACATTTCCCCTTATTCCTCCAATCATTTGAAACTGCATTTTTCGTTTATCAATAACCCTCGTTCGATCGTTCGTTCATTCATTCATTCACCCCCGTCCTGGCCGTTGGCCAGTCTCCACCAACCTACAGGGTAATACTCGAGTATACCAAACGTTCACCCAAGTCCCTAATCGCCCGACCGAGTCCGCTTCTGGCTCGAGACGACCGGTAACAAGGGGCAATGGCCAGTTCAGCCCAAGAGGCTTACATTCATGCGCAAGTAACATTTCAATCATTAAATCCTTGAAAATTGCACAGTTATTTAGGTCGAGTGCGATAAAGTACACACTCGCCTAGGAAGCTCGTTTTGGAAATCATTAAAGGCACTTAACACATTAGCAAATGATAACAACAAGCCATAGAATCAAATAAGGAACACTCACCTAGAAATGCAAAATATCGTGCAAAATATCCTTCCGGATATTACCCTTAATCACCAATGAAACCTAAGGTTGAACAAGAGAACATATTACAGTTTATCGAGCAAAACATTTAAGGGAAACAAAGAAACCCGACTAATTAGGAGTAAAATGTGTAAAGATAATTTTCAAGTAAGAAGAGGGTTGTTTGAACCCACGGATGAAAAATCATGTTTTAAAATGGAAAACCGGTCATGGTATTGGCCAAACAAAAGTATACAAGTTCAAATAGAAACCTAGCCCTCGGGCGAAAATTTGGGCAGCACGCCCTTTGTGTTTACCTAATTATCCAGCCATTTTGGCTTCATTATTTTTCCTCAACCACAACCCAACATCACACATAAGCAATTCAAGTCAAGAGCCGTTCCATAGGCTCACAATATCATAAGAATAAGAAATACAGTAATAACAAGTGCAGAAATTCAATTTAGCAAAAGACAGATTTGACGTGCGAATGCGGAAATAACATATCCGAGGCTACGCTTATCGGATTAAGACGTAACCTATGCCGTTTCGAAGCTAAGACACAGGGATATAATGTTCATGAAGGTCACTTAGTCCAGTTTCTAATGTAACTTGGTCAAATTCTCAAATTACTAAACCAGAAACCAATTCGTCGGCTGTTTAAATCGCAGACACTGTAATGGTCATAACTCAGTGTACAAAAGTCCAATTCAGGTGTTCTTAGAGGCATTTGAAAGCTAAGACAGAACACTAAACTTTCATGTTTTGGCAAAAGCTAAATCAGAATGGGTCCTAGTGAAAAAACGTGATAAACTGGACAAACTGATGAAACGGACTGCTGGGGAAATACTTAAAACAGGAAGGGTATTTTGGACTTTTCACGTCCTACGTTGCTCCGATTGAGCTGAAATTTTGTAGGCACCTATAAAATACCATTCTATACAACTTTCCTTCTTTGACCTAAGGCAAATCGGCCTCTAACATACAGATATAAATTCGGACAGAATGTTGGGGAAAATTTCCAGATTCTGGAATTTCTAGTTTTAGTGGAACTTTCCTTAATTTCTCACTCCAATCACTACCAAAACACCTTATAAAACCTCAATTGCAACATATAAGCATCATACAACAAATTAGGCAGAATTTCCCCAAACCCTAGTTCATGAAATAAAAAGGGGAAAACTACTAAAACATGATAATCATCCATGATTCCACCACTAAATCAAGTTGCTAAGCTTAATTTAACAAGATTAAAAGTAAAACTTAGAGAGATAAGCTTTCTTACCTTGTCTAGAGGTCACTAAGAGTAGCCCAAGCTTTCTCCTTCAAAAAACTCACCACAACTCACTAACTAGTCACTCAAGAACAAGTTTAATCGGTTTATTTTGTTTGATTCCTCACTAAGTTGTTGGATTGAAGATGAAATGAAATGTTTTCCTTTGGTGTTTTCCCTCTTCTCTCTCTCGGCCAGCAGCAACAAAATGAAGAGGAAAAAATACTAAGTTTTGGAGTTAAATGGATGGTCTTAGTCTTGGGTCAAGAAGCCTTGAGGTGGTGACAAGTGTCACCACCACCACCTTTCTTTCTTTTCTCTTTCTCTTGTTATTTCCTAGCCTCAAATTCGGTCAAGCTTGCTGCCAAGAGAGAAGATATTTTGCTCAAGTTCAATAAATTTGTTTGGTAAGGAAATGGTGGTCAAGTGATGCGTTCAATCGGTAGTGCGCGGGACCCGCCGGTTCGCGCCGTTTTTCTTAAAAACACACGTACTAGGGTTTTTAATTTCTTTTCACTAACTTTTATTCATTGCTTCTAATCACATATTATTTCTCACTTAAAAGTCACTTTTAATCACCAAATTGAATCCTTACTCTGTACCGAAAATTCATCCGGCGAAAAATCGCGAAAACCCTAATTTTGCTCCAAACTTGAAACCGAAGCGTAAAACCCTATTTTCTAGGTTTACTTACACTTATTGTGAA